>NC_047104.1:140182906-140275406 GCF_902500255.1 Thalassophryne amazonica | reverse complement strand
GTGGATTCCAATATCAAGTTCACACGTGAGGATGCCAGAAACAACCATTTAGCCTTCTTGGACTGTGATGTTATGATTAGAGAGAAGCAATGCTTCGATTATTCTTTCTTTCTTTTGCTTAATTTTCTCCTGCTAAAACCCTAAAGAGCATACGTCTGTGAGTATTATTTACCTTTTCTATGTTAAACCGACCTATTATGTTCTTCTGACACAGTTGATAGATGTATTTTATAACTTAAAAACGGGAGCGATGCTAACGCGTTAGCATGTCTATGGCATTTTCAATGTTAAAAGTTAGCATTGCAGCTGTCATCACGTTCGGGTGCATTTGTTTTCAAATTGTAATATTTCTTACATTTATTTTTGTTTATATATTAATAATCTAATGATTATTATATACAATTTTAGAGAAAGAGGCAAAAAAAACCTGAATAGAAACACAACAGAAAATATAAAAGCAATGAAAATAAATAAATAATGCTTTCTTTTCAGTGAGAGCAAGGGCAGCCAATCAAACAACGGCAACCGATCAGCGCCACCTACTTGCATTTCATAATGAGGTTGCCAAATAAGCTCCGAAACGACGCCATTAAAGGCAAACGAGGCATTCTAAACCCAGCATAGTAACATAGCTGTTTCAGAGAGCCTTTTAGGAAGGTTCTGAGCCATTACAGACCCAACCAATTTGTTTTGGGCTACATATCACATCACAGAACAAGGATTAATGCCCCATTCAACCTCACTCTATCACCTTTAAACCGGTTAACACCTTGAGACAGAAATTAGTTCACCCTAAGGACAGGATCCCTAGTTACAAACAGCGCAATGTAGTGTATTCTATCAGATGTCAGGAAAACTGTAATGAACACTACATAGGTGAGACTAAGCAACCTTTACACAAAAGGCTATACCAGCACCACAGAGAGGGCGCCAGTGGACCTCAGTCTGCAGTTCATCTCCACCTGAAAGACACTAACCACACGTTTGAGGACAAGGAAGTTAAAATCTTAGCCAGAGAGAAGAAATGGTTTGAGAGAGGGGTCAAGGAAGCATTCTTTGTAAAACAGTTGAAAACATCAAGCAACCCAGTCCAGTCGAAGATTCAAGCTTCTCTACTACAGCTCTGGTTGTAGAAAGACTTTAGTGGAGAAGCTAGCAGTGGTCAGTCAGTGGCGGTTTTTGATATGGGCCATGCGGGCCAAAATGGTTTTCTTGTCACTGTGTATAGAATTGGCAAATTGGTGCCCCCTGCAGGCAGCTGCAGGCACCCCTGCATGCTGAAGCAGTGAGATGGTGAAAGAAAGGGGAGGGGAGGGGCGCACCGCACTCAGGGGACAGTTCACCTCTGGGTTTCTCTAATGGAAGGGACAAGTGTGTGTGTGTGTGTGGGGGGGGGGGTCGTGGGCTAAAGTCAGGTACACCTCAACTTTCTTCCAAATAACGTACTCATTCATAAAATTAGAAATACAGGCTTATAATTCCTGCACGTTTTTCTGAATTGTGTGACATGTCCTGCCGCACATGGAGAGGATTCAGCTTTATCCCGAGCTGGGTGCAGTAGAATTCTCTCCATGTGCGGCAGGAAACCGGGGACAGGCACTCTCCTCCTGCTTTGGCCTTGTCCACTTAGGACGCAGCACAAAACCAGAACTCTGCGGATCACGCAGCAAAGGAGGCAGGCAGCCAGTTTATGAAATATTTCAGCCATCTGAAAGCAGACAGACAGGGAGTAAGAATGACTTTGAATCTGCATTAAGCAACAAGAAGAACAAAAGAAATACTAAGGTGATCGCCGGCCACTAACCTGAAGCTTCACTGAAAGACCCAGAATTTAGATAAAGTTGAGGCCGTGGCCCGCTCAGATTCCTAATAAAATCAATTTAAAAGAGTAAAAACATAGTAGCATACTATGCCAGTATTCTAGCCATACAAAAGGGAAAATAAGTGCGATAAGTCCGGACTTGTGGTGAAAACACCAGAGACAGAGGTTAGGACTCGAATGCAGAGAAATAGACCGTGAGTAGCAAAAATACTCACGGTCTGAGTGAGTGAAGAGTAGAGGTATAAATACAGGCGTGGTTGATTGCAGTCAGGTGAGTTCAATCAGCTCCATGAGTCAGGAAGGGAGGGAGAGTGAGGCAGCAGGCAGCAATCACAACAGGACTTGAAAGTCTCTTAGTGCAGCAGATAAGAGAATATTTAGAGCGGAATCCTGCAAATGGTGATAAAAGCATCATATTCGGCAGAAACAGTCCTCAGACAATCCTCTTTTGAAAAAAATGATTGGCCACTTGAATGTTGGCGTTCAGGTAGAGGTCAATTGAAGAATTACACAGGAGTCAAAATTAAAAGATGCTCCAATCATATTGAAACCTATGCCACATTATTTGCCTGATCATAAAGATTCCAAAAAGGTATGGTTTGGACAGTCTGTAACTGAATTCTATGGCGTTATGGGATTAAAAACAGCAAGAATGGTGACAAAGGTCAGTGTTGGTTTGTACAGGGTTCAAAAGTTAATGTTGCTCCAATTTTGGTAATATGTCATGCAAATTACTAGTTGGGTTAACACGGTTTTAAAAAGGAATAGTTTGGACCATGTATCATCCTTACTTATCACGTTACGGGGTAACATATGTCACATGTCATAGACTCCAATAGACGTAGACTTTGTTTGACCTTTACTTTGGAGACCAAGCATTCAACACTGTCAAAACTATTCCATTTATTAATCCTATTAGCTCAACCAATAATTTCCAAAATCCACGTACTCCTATGACCCGTAGGGTCATTTCCATAGCCATGTTCCTGATGCCCAACAGTGGACGATGGTCAGTTATGATAGAGAAAGTAGACAGTTCCACATAGTGTTTGAACTCATGCACAGCCAACACAACCACCCACAGTTCTCTATCAAAAGTGGACTACCTCTTCTGTGTTTTTGTGAGAGTCTGATTGGCATATGCCACTACCCTGTCAAGCCCCCCCATCCTGTGCCAACACCGCACCCACTGCCTCACTGGAGGTATCATTGTAAACTTTAAAGGAGAGTGCAAAATTTGGTAGTGTTACCACAGGAGAGGAGGTAAGCACCCGCTTAAGGTAGGAAAAGGCCCCCTCAGACTCTGCTGTCCACTCAAAAGGCACATTCTTACCCACTGCATGTTTCGAGAAGTCCTTCACGAACCTCCTGTAATACGAACCCAGGCCCACAAATGCCCTCACCTCCGCCGAGGTACGTGGAGTGGGCCAGGCCCTCACCTTGTCTGTATTACGGGGGTCTGGTTGGAGACCCTGCCAAGAAACCATGTGGCCCAGAAAAACCACATGATCCCTGGCGAAGTGGCATTTGCTTGGGTTCAACTTCAGCCCGGCCTGCTGTATCCTGGACAGAACCTGCTTGATGTGGACGAGATGATCTGCAAAGGAACGGCTGTAAATCAGTATATCGTCCAGGTATACCATGCAAATGTACCAGGGCAAACCCCTCAGAACAAGTTCCATCATCCGCTGGAAGGTAGCCGGAGAGTTTGACAGACCCATCGGCATGGCTTACCACTGGTAGGTCGTAAAGGCTGTCTTCTTACAGTCCACCTCAGTTACCTCAACCTGCCAGTAACCGTTAGAAAAGTCAACTGTGCTGAACCAGGCTGAGCCTGCCAAGGCATCACGGCTGTCATCCACACGTGGTAGAGGGTATGAATCTTTAACCGTCACTGCATTAAGGCAACAATAATTGATACAAAATCTCCACTGTCCCCCTTTTTTCCTCACCAACACCACCGGAGATGTCCAGGGGCTGCAACTCTCCTCTACCACTCCATCTGCCAGCAGGCTAGATACCTGCTGCTCAATCTCCGCCCTTTTCTCTGGAGATGTGTGATAGGGCCATTGCTTAACAGGGGGGTGGTCACCGGTTCTAATGCGATGCGACACCAGTATGCACTTGCCCGTGTTCTTGTCAGACAGGTTGAAAACATCTGAAAACCTAAGAAGGAGCTCTGAGAGCATATTAGCAATACTAGGGAGGGCTACGAGGTCATCTCTCTCCACTGAGTGGAAGTGACCAAGGTGCAGCCCCCGCTTAACTTTGACGGCTCCCCCAGATGGATTGAGAACATGTGCTAATGTGACCCCATTTTTCACACTATTCACAGAGTGAGCTACAACTAGCCCTGTCGACTCTGGGGCATTGGGTTCCAGATGGCGCCATCTTGGTATCGCCAAGATGGCACCACAAACGGACGCCCTGGTACTTCGGTGCACTCTGTTTTGTTTGTTTTTGTGTGTTATTTCTGTCAGGACATTCTTCTGGGTACTCTTACACCAGAGAAGAGCTGTTGAACCATAGGACTACAACACCTGTGGATTTATTTCCTGTTTTTGTCACATCTGTGGCAGATCTATTACACATTTTGATTCGAAGAGTGAGACGCTGGAAGAGAGGAAGGCGCGCAGGTGTGCTTGTGCATTTGAGGAGACGTGGGTTACGCACAGCTTTACCTGGGATTTTCCTCCCCAACGTACGCTCACTTGGGAATAAAATGGACGAATTGACACTGATGAGGAGCATAAACAAAGATTTCTCTTCATCCTGTGTGCTATGCTTCACGGAAACCTGGCTGTGTGAAGAGATTCCGGACTGCGCCCTCCAGCTGGAGGGATTTAATCTCCTCTGAGCGGACTGGCAAGCTGTGCTCTCAGGCAAGGCAATAGGTGGTGGTGTCTGCTTTTATATCAACAGTGGCTGGTGTACGGATGCGACAGTGATTGCCAAGCATTGCTCTCCCTCCTTGGAATATTTTTTCATTCACTGTAAACCATTCTACTCTCCGCGGGAGTTCGCTTCACTCATACTGGCTGCTGTTTACATCCCGCCAGACATGGATGTGCACGAGGCTCAGAGCGCACTCGCGGAGCAGATTCTGGACATGGACATACCCGGATTTACTAATCATCATACTTGGGGACTTTAATAAAGACAACGTGAGTCAGGAACTTCCCAAATACAAACAATATATCAAATGCTTGGGACTCCGACGAGGGCGGTCACTTCTCCTCCACTCTGCCTTATCTCTGTTCTCTGCCTTTAACCTTCAAGTCCCTATTTCATCAGACTGTGAATTCCTCAAATTTATATTGGATTCTGGATCCATTGGACTACTATTGGATTAACCATGGAATTGATCAGCTGGTCTCTGAATGCTATTGACACCATTTTTCTACAAGAAGGTCAGGACCGGGGGATCCTACCTGCCCAGATGGAACGTATCCTGCGGGCTATGTCCTCAACTCCTGGGGGTCTTGGTGTGTTGCATGCTTGGTGCCTTTCTCCATTGAGGACATTGAGGATTTATTAATTTTTTGTCTCATGGTAGCAGGGCTGGTACTTTTTGGCTTATGTGCTGCCCTGATCTACCGGAAAATTGGCAAGACAGCGGCATCAAGAACCACGGCCCCTCACTTGTCCATCATGATTAACGAGGTTGGCAAGGCAGTGCATTCTCAGACTGCGATGACTCTTGAACTCAGACACAAATTGGATGACATCTTGGAGCAGATGCGTGCCTTGCAGTTGAAGCTGAAGATTTCAGAGGCCGGTGAGTATTCTTAATTCATAATTGGGATTTGATTGTGCAAGTGGAACTGTTAAAAAGTGTTTTTTCACTGCTGTAACCATAACATTACAGGCTTATCAAGCCTGAAGGTCAAATTGCCCGACTGTTTTTCCTCCAGAGGGATTTGTTTCGGCCTGGGGAACATTGGCTGTTTCTTATCTCATCTCACAAAGACAATAAACTGCTTTTCACAGGACTGAAGCATGTTCCATTCCCTCCCCCCACCCCCTCCTTCCCCCATCAACACCAGTATCGGTACTCTTCAGGGCTGTGTCCTCTCTCCTCTGCTTTTCTCCCTGTACACCAACTGCTGCACCTCTGATCACCAGTCTGTCAAGCTTATCAAGTTTGCAGATGACACCACCCTTATCGGACTCATCTCTGATGGGGATGAGTCCGCCTATAGGCTGGAGGTCCAACGACTGGTATGATCCCGAAACCCTGAATTATGAATTATTCTTAATGCTCTTTTTTGAAGGATAAATAATGATTGTAAAATAGTTTTATAGTTATTACCCTAAACGTCAGCACAGTATGTCAAATAAGGTGCAGTCAATGCACAATACAAAGTATGTAGTGATTTACCATCTAGATAATATACTTTGCCTTAATCAATATTGCAATACTTTTAGAAATTTTCTTTTGAATATGTTGAATATGAGCTTTCCAGTTAATTTTATTATCAATAATCACACCTAACAACTTATTTTCCTTGACACAATCTATATTTACCCCAAGTATACTTAACTGTATTTGTACACCCTGTTTATAATTTCCAAATAACATCATTTTAGTTTTAGACCAATTTAATGACAGTTTGTTCATGTCAAATCAACTCTTCAGCTTTATCATTTCAACTCTCAAATCAAACAATAATTGCTGCAAATTCTCTCCAGAACAAAAGAGGTTTGTGTCATCAGCAAAGAGAACTGCTTTAAACACATTGGAAACTGTACATAAATCATTATATAAATTAAATAATTTTGGTCCCAGCACAGAGCCCTGGGGAACCCCACAAACCATGTCCAGATATGTAGAACAGCAGTCCCCGATTTTAACAAACTGCTTCCGGTTTTGCAAGTAACTTTTAATCCAGTTCAGAGCCACTCCTCAAAAAAAGTTCCAACTTTTTAAATAATATGTTAGGAATAGTAAGAATAAAAATAAAAACTAGAGCACAGCGCTCATAGAGCGCAAACCTCCGACTTCACTAGTTTTCAATTCCAAAAATTGTTACCTTGGAAAAAATATTCAAGGTCAAAGTCCTGTTAGAAGTGACCTTTCATAAGCTAAAATATAATAGAAATATAGATCAAAAGGGATTTTCAATGTTAAAATCAAACTTAGTCTATTCATTGAGAGTGCCAGTTTGTACCTCCTTGTCACAAATGAATGAGATTGATGTACTTTTGATTGAGATATAATACAAAATGTACATCAAATATTAAATTCAAAAGTTCACAAAATTGTCAGTCTGCACCTCACTTCAAATATTTCAATATTTCAAATGTTTGATTAAGATATAATGTAAAATACACACAAAATGGGGTTTTCAATGTTAAATTTGAATTTGATCTTTTTTGACAGAGTTCTGAATTTTTGAAACTTTAGTCAATGTTAGGATAGGGGATTTTTCCAAGATTTTTCCTGACTTTGACCTTTAACCTATGACCTTGAATATTGTATCAGGTCTTGCCTGCAGACTGTGAATCCGCTTAAAAAAATCATAATGATATATGAAAAAATTGTGGGTTCCAGGCCGTTCACAAACAGACAAAACAACCAAAGGCAAAAACATAACCTCCTCCAACTTTGTTGAGGGATGTTAAGGTTAAGGTGTTGGGCTTGAGTCCAGAAGATCATGGGTTCAAATCCCCGCTTGACTGTAAAATCACTAAGGGCCCTTGGGCAAGGCCTTTAATCCCCTTTTGCTCCCGGTGTGTAGTGAGCGCCTTGTATGGCAGCACCCTGACATCGGGGTGAATGTGAGGCCTAATTGTAAAGCACTTTGAGCGTCTGATGCAGATGGAAAAGCGCGATATAAATGCAGTCCATTTACCATTTATGTAGTAATTAAATATGAGCACGTCACCCTGTCTGTCCACGCTGAACTTCACTGGCATCCTGTTGGGTTTCAGTTTGATTTTTAAATTATTTTCCTTGCTTTTAAGTCTTTAAATTGACTTGTCCCATGTTCTCTCTCTTTATTGAACTGGTTTGTGCTGCTGGTTGGTTGATGTTGGAGCTGTCCGCGGTCCTGATTGATGTTCTGTGCGCTGATGCGCAACATGAGCTGAAAAGACGCACACAGGATGTTCTAGTTCATTGATTTATTAATTTTCTGTATCCTCTTACTCCAGTCAAGGGTCACAGGGGGGCTGGAGCCTGTCCCAGGAGTCACAGAGTGAGAGGTGGAGTCCACCCCAAACAGGCCGCCAGTCTGTCAGAGCGCCACATACAGACAGACCAACACAATCACACCTACGACCAATTTAAAGATTCCATTTCGCTGAACCGACATGTCTTTGGAAGTGGGAGGAAGTGTCATATAACATTTAATATTGCCCTATAAAATACATAAATAAATAATCAATCAATCAATCAACTTTTTTTTTATATAGCGCCAAATCACAACAAACAGTTGCCCCAAGGCGCTCTACATTGTAAGGCAAGGCCATACAATAATTATGAAAAACCCCAACGGTCAAAACGACCCCCTATGAGCAAGCACTTGGCTACAGTGGGAAGGAAAAACTCCCTTTTAACAGGAAGAAACCTCCAGCAGAACCAGGCTCAGGGAGGGGCAGTCTTCTGCTGAGACTGGTTGGGGCTAAGGGAAAGAACCAGGAAAAAGACATGCTGTGGAGGGGGGCAGAGATCGATCGCTAATGATTAAATGCAGAGTGATGCATACGGAGCAAAAAGAGAAAGAAACAGTGCATCATGGGAACCCCCCCACAGTCTACGTCTAAAGCAGCATAACCAAGGGATGGTCCAGGGTCACCTGATCCAGCCCTAACTATAAGCCTTAGCGAAAAGGAAAGTTTTAAGCCTAATCTTAAAAGTAGAGAGGGTATCTGTCTCCCTGATCTGAATTGGGAGCTGGTTCCACAGGAGAGGAGCCTGAAAGCTGAAGGCTCTGCCTCCCATTCTACTCTTACAAACCCTAGGAACTACAAGTAAGCCTGCAGTCTGAGAGCGAAGCGCTCTAATGGGGTAATATGGTACTACGAGGTCCCTAAGATAAGATGGGACCTGATTATTCAAAACCTTATAAGTAAGAAGAAGAATTTTAAATTCTATTCTAGAATTAACAGGAAGCCAATGAAGAGAGGCCAACACGGGTGAGATATGCTCTCTCCTGCTAGTCCCCGTCAGTACTCTAGCTGCAGCATTCTGAACCAACTGAAGGCTTTTTAGGGAACTTTTAGGACAACCTGATAATAATGAATTACAATAGTCCAGCCTAGAGGAAATAAATGCATGAATTAGTTTTTCAGCATCACTCTGAGACAAGACCTTTCTGATTTTAGAGATATTGCGTAAATGCAAAAAGGCAGTCCTACATATTTGTTTAATATGCGCTTTGAATGACATATCCTGATCAAAAATGACTCCAAGATTTCTCACAGTATTACTAGAGATCAGGGAAATGCCATCCAGAGTAAAGATCTGGTTAGACACCATGCTTCTAAGATTTGTGGGGCCAAGTACAATAACTTCAGTTTTATCTGAGTTTAAAAGCAGGAAATTAGAGGTCATCCATGTCTTTATGTCTGTAAGACAATCCTGCAGTTTAGCTAATTGGTGTGTATCCTCTGGCTTCATGGATAGATAAAGCTGGGTATCATCTGCGTAACAATGAAAATTTAAGCAATACCGTCTAATAATACTGCCTAAGGGAAGCATGTATAAAGTGAATAAAATTGGTCCTAGCACAGAACCTTGTGGAACTCCATAATTAACTTTAGTCTGTGAAGAAGATTCCCCATTTACATGAACAAACTGTAATCTATTAGACAAATATGATTCAAACCACCGCAGCGCAGTGCCTTTAATACCTATGACATGCTCTAATCTCTGTAATAAAATTTTATGGTCAACAGTATCAAAAGCAGCACTGAGGTCCAACAGAACAAGCACAGAGATAAGTCCACTGTCCGAAGCCATAAGAAGATCATTTGTAACCTTCACTAATGCTGTTTCTGTACTATGATGAATTCTAAAACCTGACTGAAACTCTTCAAATAGACCATTCCTCTGCAGGTGATCAGTTAGCTGTTTTACAACTACCCTCTCAAGAATCTTTGAGAGAAAAGGAAGGTTGGAGATTGGCCTATAATTAGCTAAGATAGCTGGGTCAAGTGATGGCTTTTTAAGTAATGGTTTAATTACTGCCACCTTAAAGGCCTGTGGTACATAACCAACTAACAAAGATAGATTGATCATATTTAAGATTGAAGCATTAAATAATGGTAGGACTTCCTTGAGCAGCCTGGCAGGAATGGGGTCTAATAAACATGTTGATGGTTTGGATGAAGTAACTAATGAAAATAACTCAGACAGAACAATCGGAGAGAAAGAGTCTAACCAAATACCGGCATCACTGAAAGCAGCCAAAGATAACGATACATCTTTGGGATGGTTATGAGTAATTTTTTCTCTAATAGTCAAAATTTTGTTAGCAAAGAAAGTCATGAAGTCATTACTAGTTAAAGTTAATGGAATACTCAGCTCAATAGAGCTCTGACTCTTTGTCAGCCTGGCTACAGTGCTGAAAAGAAACCTGGGGTTGTTCTTATTTTCTTCAATTAGTGATGAGTAGAAAGATGTCCTAGCTTTACGGAGGGCTTTTTTATAGAGCAACAAACTCTTTTTCCAGGCTAAGTGAAGATCTTCTAAATTAGTGAGACGCCATTTCCTCTCCAACGTACGGGTTATCTGCTTTAAGCTACGAGTTTGTGAGTTATACCACGGAGTCAGACACTTCTGATTTAAAGCTCTCTTTTTCAGAGGAGTGTAGAAGAATTTTTAGGTCCATATTTGAACTGTGATGAACTATCAAGTGTCCTGATCCGAACTGTATGTCCTCTGGTTGAACTAGCAGGTGTTCAACCCAAAAAAAGGGCTCTATTAGTCATTTAGTCTGTCAGGGGCTTTCCAAGGCCTTTTAGGTGCTTTCCCGCAGGCCGCGTGCAGGGGCCTCAGGCCAGCTGCACGTGTGGCTGAGGACACGTGCGGAGGGGGCCTCAGGCCAGCTGCACCTGTGGCTGAAGGTCTTTTAAAAAAATCAGTTGTAAATCCTTCATGTTTTAATGGGAGCATTTGTCACATTGAAATAATGGCCTAACACCTGCTTAGGGTTCACTAGAGGACGCTTCCAATAGAAAACCATGTCTTGGGAATGAAATAAATAAAAAAGTCGAAGGAGGAGCGATGCCCGCGGGTCTCCAATAAATAGACGAGCGCGGTTGTCATATTCAGTCTCTCTAGAGGACTCAGTTTGTCTAAGCTTTGTGTCGAAGGCTTAAATAAACTTAAAAACTCTGTGCATTTTATCTTGCTTAAGGCTGAATTATTCTAAAGTGTTGTATCCTTTTTCTAGCATATCACTTGCAATTAGTTTGTGTTATCTAAAAGAAGACATCCCGAGAAGACTAAAGACGAGCCGCGACAGAACTTGGCGAGCCAGCTTCAGGAGGGTCCAGGGGCATTCCGGCAGCCTGGGGCAGTCCAGCTCATCCCTCCAGACCGTAAATAACAGTGATCACGACTAAAAGGTAAGCAGAAACCTTTTATAATTTCTGCACGATCTGGAGGAGTGAGTCGGGATTTCCGCCCAGGTTGACAGGTGATATTTTTTAATTGCCTCTTACCCAAAAGAACCTGGACTAAGAAAATTGATAAGAGACTAAAAAAGATAAGATTGAAAATTATCAGGCCTTGTAGATAAAATGCTCAGAAGGTGTGTGTGTTCCCGGGAAAAAAGAATGTCTATGTGAGTGGAAGGTCAGGAATGTTCATGAACTCTGGTGCGGAAAGAGTGCGTGGAGAACTAACCTGGATGCTTGGAGAATAATTGGTGTTGAAATTTGTTACTAACGTGCCGGCTGATAGCATGCGCTGTAGGGCTTAATTTAGGGGAGTATACTGACAAATAGATACAAGGTAATACAAGGTTATTTAAAGAGTTTAACAGAGACTGAAGTGAAATAAGTGAGAAAAAAGAGTTTAACAAGAGAATACGTGCAGAGAAAGCACAAGATAAGCGCCTGAGGGGGCGCAGTAGAAATACCGTACGTGATAAAGAGATTTAAAAGTGCAAAGAAGCACAGCTGACAGTAAGTAAAAGAGCTCAATAAAGGACGTCATTTTTTAAGAAAAGAGAAAAACTATAAAAAATAATAAAATAAATGAAGAGTTAGTGCAGAATACATGAGAATTAATGAAGCAGAAAATAGTGCAGTAAGGCACCAGATACACGCTTGTGGGGCGTGGGAGAAGAATAAGTAATTAAGTACACAGTAATATGAGTTTTTTATAAGAAAAGAAAAAGAGAATATTTTCAGTGCAAAGGCACATTAAGCTCACGAGGAGCTCAGTAAGTGAAAAAAGGTAGAAGAAAGTGCAGAAAAGCACAGGATACGCACGCGAGGCGCGGTAAGGCGTAGAAGTAAATGAAATATTGTATGCTCAGAAAGGAGCTGGTGGAAAATAATATATTAAGCACAGGATACGCACGCGAGGCGCGGTAAGGCGTAGAAGTAAATGAAATATTGTACGCTCAAAGAGGGCTTGAAAAAAAGTAATATATGAAGTTGCTGACAGCGCCGGAGAAGCTGTCTAACATGAAGAAGAGATACATGCTTAAACAGAACACATTGGTGTTAAGTGAATAAAAAGGTTGTTTAAAGCCGCGGAGTGAAAAGTGGCAGAAGTCTAGATAGAGATATATAGAAAGTTGTTTTTAATAATTTTTGTGTATAAAGCTTTTGAAGATTGGTGTGTGGGAGAGTGGAGAGTAATCTGTGTAAAGCTGTGAGAACTTGCAGGCTGGCTGACATACAAGATTAATGTGAAAGAGTACGAGGGGGAGGTATTTAGACCCAACAGGAGGACTTGGGAGGGGCATGACAGGCAGAGAGTAAAGTGTGAAACAGAGACAGTGAAGAAAAGACAGGAGAAGAGTGCTATGTAAATACAGAGAAGGTAGATATTAAAAAAAAAAAAAAAAATTAAATTAGAAGGGAAATAGAAAGTCGGGAGCAAAGACATTAGGAGGTGTTAGGGTTGTAAGAGGATTAAATAAATAAAGTTGGTTATAAATCAAAAGAGATAAAGCTTAGATTATAGTGAAAAAGCTGACAGACTGATCAATGCTTGGGACAGTCATTGATGGGAGACTTAAGTGATGATGAAATAATACTCCCAGAACATTACTTGACTGACGGAGACATCGAAACCCAGGGAATCAGGACACATTTTTGGCTGGAAAGGACCTATTTTGACAGGGTAGGAGCAGAACATTGGCAGGACGAACAAGAGATCAATCAGAAATTATGGCAGATTACTAAGGTAATCAATCTGAAGCAAAAGAAAGAACAATTCCCTCTAATTAATTGGGAGCTGCTGATAAGACGTCTGTGGCATCAGGGTTTAACCCCGTGGCTGGAGCTGCTTTGTGCTGACCCTAATAAAGAACTTAGCATACCATTAAATCATTTAGTAACACTACCAACCGATCCAGGTGAAGAACTGTTTCCTAGGTTGACTCTGACTGTGGTCCCAAGGAAGGTTCGGTGGGAAACAGGTAAATTTTCATATTTAGTTAAAGAAAAAGAAGACGGGCATAGCAGTTGGAAATTTAATCCTTTTAAGGGTTTAAAATACAAAACAGGTGTTACAGCCAGCAAGTTATTGGTCTGGATCAGGACAGCCCCTGAGGGACTACCAGAACACCATAGAAACACCTCACATAGCGTTTGTCAGGGTTACATGGGTAACTCTCAAGGTCAAGGTCGGGAAAGTACCCCGCTAGACTTAGTACTAAGAAAATATCCAGGAAAACGCACTAAGGCCAACCAATGTATGAGAAAGTGGCACAAAAGGTCACATGGGGGCAGGCAATGGCCTTTGGTGGGATCATTTGATCCGGTGATGTGTGAAGCAGTTGCGGTAGAAATACAGAAAAAAGAAATTAAAGATCAGCAGAAGAACGTAAAAAACAACAAAAAACGCACTGAAGAAAAAGAAGTTTTGGCCTTGTTCAAGCAGGAAGCACAGAGGCTACAGCAGAAAAGAGAAAAAATGACAGAGGAAAGATCCAAAGAGACTAAAGCCAGTGCACCGAGCTGGGAAGCAGAGCCACCCCCATATAAACGTCATGATATGGGGAAGACAGCTGGACAATTTGTATTAGGAACTCGTGAAGAGGACCAAGGCATGGATGTGGAGGGCAAATTCACACTGACACTAAAAGCTCGAGAGCCACAAGGAGACAGGTCCTCAGTCTGTCAAATGGATCATACAAGGTCTCCAAGTCCGAAAGTAAGTGGTCGCACACCACGACCAGCAGGGGGGGCCACAAATAACAGTGACACGGAGGCAGACGAGGATAAAGAGAGAGACCTGAAGGCTCCGCCTGCACATCGAGGTCCACTAAAAACCGTCCCCTCCCACCATAAGTCAGCCGACTGGACCTTCACAGGCTATAGAGGCTCCGAAGAGTGGCACAAGAGCTTCTGTGACACACTGGATCTGGCCAGAAGAGATAATGAAGAACTAGCTGAGCAACTTCGGCTAGCGAAGGAAAGAACACAAAGACATAGGGACGCAGAGGAAAGAAGAATATTACAACAATCGACGCCCAATCAAGGGAATCACATTATAGAGCCACCCACCCGGAAAATTTCTGGTGAGATCATCATTGAGAGTGCAAAAGAGGCCCGACTCAGGCAAAGACAACAATGTGTAGCCAAAGACATAGCGGCTTTAGAACAGAATATAACCGACTGGATGGACTGCCTGGAACCAGTCAGTCGCACTCGATCTGGAAGACAGTATGGAGCCCGCACAGAAGAAGAGGAGGACAAAGACCTCATATGCCCATTGGTGGTTAGAAATGGTCATCATGTGTATACCCCATGGAGCTGGACAGACATGGTGGGGCTGGCCAACAGACTGCCAGACATCACCCAAGGAGCTGGGAGATGGATAACTGCCTTAGAAGAAGGCACTGCAGGGGTAACCTTGTCTTTAGGTGACATAAAAGCCTTGCTAATGCATGTCATGGGAAAACATGACACTGAAGAATTAGCAGGAAAGGTTGGACTAACACAGATGATGGGCACTAATCAACATGATGAAGTCCCCTTTAATCGCTATAGAAACTCCATGTGGGAAGGACTGAGAAGAAAGTACCCTGAGGTCTTGGATCCCTCTAAATTGGATGATGAGGAGTGGACACCTGAAGAGTGCCCAAAGAAGTTCCTGCACCGATTCCAGAAGAGATGGGCGGAGGAAACAGGAAATGTATGGAACCATTCTCCAGCAACTGAAATCCTGTTTAAAATAACTGTAAAAAAGGCTCTACCAGATGAGGTTCAGAAAGCCCTAGATGGAGTCGTGGGACTATCGAAAATGAATTGGGCTTTATACTCTGAGCATATTTGTCACCATCTTGAAATCTACAAGAAAGAAAAACAAAAAGAAGAAGATGCAGCAAAATCCCTGACGAAAAAATTGGTGCAGATGCAGTTGGGAGAGCTAACCAAAGTCAAGAAAGAAAAAACAAAGACCCAGGCACCAATGATGACCCCTGTTCCTTCTGAGTCGGCAAGCCTAGCCCCTACGACAAACACTGCTGCCACCATACAGGCACCTGTGGTAACAGCCACACAGAGCCCCCAAGGAGCAGCAGGGAGCACTGCTGCAGGAGAAGTCTCGGCACCAGTGGAGCATCACTATCACTACCATAGCACTGGCACACCCGGAAATGGACCCACCTACAGTCATGGGTGGAGAGGAGAGTCACGGAACTTTCAAGGTCAAAGAGGAGGGTGGCGAAGAGGATCTCGCCAACCTTCATTTGGAAGCAGATTCCAGAACTCAGCTCTCAGGAACAGTCAAGCGGGACCGCCTATGGGACCAACACCCCCAATAGGGGATCAACCCTCTAATGAGTGTTGGAGCTGTGGACAACCTGGACATCGAATGAGAAATTGTCCGGCCCGACCTTGGGTTGGACCCTCTGCCTATTGGCAATAGGGAGGCCTAGAGAAGACAGAGGGGGAAACGGTGGCATTGGCTATTTCGATGATACCTAAGGAAGAGCCAACCGTCACCGTTAATATACAAAACAGAGATTTCCCTTTCATGGTGGATACAGGGGCAACATACTCTTGCATAGGGAAAATGGGCGCTCATCTCCCCCTCTCTGGGTCTGTAATTAAGACCATCGGCTTCTCTGGGAAAACTCAAATAATACCTTTTACACGCCCACTTCCTGTAACGATTGCAGGAAAAACAATTGAAGCACCCCTGTTATACTCACAAAATACACCTGTGAATTTGCTGGGAAGAGACATTTTATGTAAGCTACAAACCCAGATAGTGTGTACCCATCAAGGACTGCAAATACACTTTCCTGACGAAGCACTCGCCAACATTATGGTGCTTATGGACATGGAAAACAAGGTCCGACCTGTGCAACCCATGGTATACTGGCTGAAGTTACAACCAGAAAATTCAAATCTTCAACTGGAATGGGAAAAATGGAAGCCCTGGGCAGAACAACACTATGAAGCAGTATGTACACCTAGTTTACCTTTACATGTCACCCTGATGTTCGACGCCAAACAAGAACAAACTGACTATGCATGCTGCTGGGATGCATTGATGAATCAACGGCTGTTTCACATAACCACCACAGAAATTTATTTAGGCCCCCAAGGGGCCGCAGCTTCTGTCAAGCTAACTTCAGCTGAACAACAATGGTATCAAGTGCCGAATGCCACACCTCATGTGACCCTTTTAGTCTCAGAAAAGTACGAATCCCATGACCTAGGTCCAATGGTAAAGACAGCCTCAGAAGTTGAAGAATGGCAAAACATGGAAAGTCCACAAGTACATCTGTCAAAAGACCAGCAGTTTATACGAATTAATTTAAAAGTAAATGATGAGGCTATAGCTCAAAAAGTGGAGCTCAATCCTAGACCAGAGGGACAGATGGTGTTATCGGCCCAACAAGAGAAATTGTTAGAGCAAATACCACCAGTGGTGTGGTCCAAAAGCAAAACGGATGTAGGACTAGTAAAAACAGCCTTACCAGTAAAAATAAAAGTAAAACCGGGAGCAAAACTGCCTCACCAAAGGCAGTATCCATTAAAACCTCAGGCTATTGAAGGCATAAAACCAGTAATCAAGGGACTAATGGCAGCTGGAGTTTTAATAAAAACTGCAAGCCCATGCAATACTCCTATCTACCCTATCCCTAAAAACAATACCAAAGAGTATCGGCTGGTACATGATCTGTGTCCTATCAATGCAATTATAGAAATGGATGCACCTATAGTACCTGATCCGCATACTATACTATCAAGCATCCCTGCTGGAGCAGAATGGTACACAGTAATAGATCTGTGTTCAGCCTATTTCAGTGTGCCTGTGCACCCAGACTCACAACATTTGTTTGCATTCACATTTCTGGGACAACAGCTAACGTATACACGGCTACCTCAGGGACTGAACCTGTCCCCAGCCATCTTTAACAAAGTCCTGGCTGAAGATTTACAACACCTTGACATACCCAGTACATTGGTGCAATATATGGATGATCTCCTTATTGCATCAGAGACTCAAGAACAGTGTGAAAAAGATTCATTAATTGTATTGCATGCATTGGCAGATGGAGGTCATAAAGTAAGTAAGGACAAATTGCAGTTCTGCAAACAACAAGTAGAATACTTGGGAAGACAGTTGTGTGGGACCACGCGATGTATAGCCCCAAGCCAAGTGGAGGCTATAATCAAGGCTCCCAAACCCCAAACAGTGGGACAGATGCTTTCATTCCTTGGGATGGCAGGGTACAGTCGGCCGTGGATTTGTGATTATGCTATAAAAACTGCACCTTTGCGTGCCATAATTAGAGCAGTGGGGCAAACAAGCAATGCAGCTCTCCTCGTCTGGACAGATCAGGCAACGGGAGCTTTTGAGGCCCTAAAAACAGACATGCAATCTGCTCCCGCGTTAGGTAACCCAGATTATGGGAAACCTTTCCATTTGTATGTTACTGAAAAAGCTGGTTATGCTTGTGCTGTACTAATGCAGGAAACAAATGAAGGAAAACAACCATTGGCCTATTATAGTACAAAGCTTGACAACATTGAAACAGGATTGCCACCATGCTATCAGGGTCTAGCAGCAGCTGCTTTGCATTTCAAAAAGCATCATCCATAATCATGGGACATGCAGTAACGTTGTACACGTCGCATCAGTTACATGCCCTGCTAACCAGTCAACGTTTTGTCTTAACACAAGCTAGACGCACTGGATATGAAGTTGTGTTGTCCGCTCCAGAAATAACAATACAACGTTGTCACACGGTGAATCCCGCCACCAAATTGACCACACCGTTAGATGGTACTCCACATAACTGTGTGGCAGAGACAGAGAAATTTTTGAGAGCCAGAGAACATTTGTATAATCACGCCATAGATGCAGATCTAACCCTGTTCGTGGATGGCTCATGCTTTCGGGATGCCGCGGGATTGCATGCGGGTATGGGGATTGTTAAACTAAACACGGATGGCGAGACCTTTGAATTACTGGAGTCCCAAGGAATTGATCAGCCTTGTTCAGCCCAACTGGCAGAAATCAAAGCCTTAACTATGGCTTGCCAGATAGCTAAAGATCAACGTGTTAATATCTACACAGACTCAGCCTACGCTTATGGCGTATGTCATGTACATGCAAACATTTGGAAACAAAGGGGATTCCTGAGAGCAGATGGCACCCCTGTCACTCATGGAGAAGCGATTTCCCAACTGTTACAAGCTCTCCAATTACCGTCTGAGGTAGCCATCATTAAATGTGCAGGTCATCAAAAGAATAATAACATCATAGCTCAAGGTAACAATCTAGCAGATGACGCAGCTCGCAAAGGAGCACAAGGAGAAAATATGTTTCCCCTGCTAACCATCCAAGATTGTGCCCCACTGGTTTCACTTGACGCACTGATAGTGGCTCAAAGTAGGGCCAGTGGAGAAGAAAAACGAATGTGGGTTAAACGAGGCGCTATTGAGATACGCAGTCAGGGGCCAGCGGACAAGCTGTGGCGCAGTAGTCATGGACATTTTGTGTTACCCACCAATTTATTACGACATGCAATCATTTGGGCCCACGGACCCGATCATTGTTCGCGAGTCCAAATTATGAACAAACTAAAAGCTGTCTGGTGGTCACCATATATGGCAGCAACAGTGGACCGTTTGTTGAATGAGTGTGAGGTATGTGCACAGTACAATGTCCGGAAATCATTCACAGCCCCTTTAGCCCACATTCCGGTCCCTGATGGGCCATTCAAACATCTTATGATGGATTTCATAGACATGGGAGCTGAAAATCGAGTTAAACGAATGAGATATGTTTTGGTAGTGATATGCAGATTCAGCCGATGGATTGAGGCAGTAGCCTCTGCAAATCAAGACCATAAAACGGTAGCCAAATTCTTGTGCCGAGATGTCTTTCCAAGATTTGGCATTCCAGATACTATCTCATCTGACAACGGTAGGGCTTTTGTAGCCAAGGTTACACAAGAAACATTCAAACAATTGGGTATCAAACAGAAGTTTGGGTGTGTTTATCACCCCCAATCAAATGGGGCGGTGGAACGGGCTAATGGCGTTTTAAAGAACAAACTAGCAAAAATCATAGCAGACAGTAATGGCAAACTAACCTGGCTGGATGCGTTGCCGCTTGCTTTATTGTCAATGCGCTCACAAACTAACCGACTAACCCATTTGACACCATTTGAAGCTCTTACAGGTCGGCCGATGCCTATTCCATACCTGAGAGGACCCTACGAAGGACCATCGCTGGAGCAGCTACAAGACGAATGGCATAATTATCTGAGACAGTTAACCCAAATACACAAAACTATCTTTTTGCAGGTCAAAGGTGCTACAGAAGACAGAGAAGCAGAGATTCCACTCGAAAATCAGAGCATCCAGCCTGGTGATCTGGTTTACGTCAAGGTGTTCAAAAAGAAGTGGGACAGGCCCCGCCGAGAAGGTCCTTTCAAAGTTATTCTTGCCTCACGTACAGCAGTCAAAGTAGACGGTAAGGACACTTGGTTTCATTTAAACCACTGCTGTAGGGTTGGTGGCCCAGCGCCCCTGCGGCCTCGGCAAGCTCGTCTTGGCAGAGCCGCCGGGCCAAGGGGGGAAGCAGGAGAAGCCAGAGACCCTACAGCAGCACCGAGGGACGGCCACGCCTCCCTGCAGCCAGAAGAAGCACAGAGGGAAGGCCACGCCTCCCTGCAGCCAGGCGAACACTGGCCAAGGCGCTCACAGAGACTGATTGAACAAAGACGACGCACAGCTTCAGAGAGTAGTGGATCCCTGCCAGATAGAGCAGCGACAGACTCAGATGCAGACTCAGAAACAACTGGAGATGCAGGCCAACAGACAGACAGAAATACAGACCGACAGATAGACAGGCCACAGGAATTACAGACTCGGACAGCAACTCAGTAGATTTACCGACAGAAGAACCGCAGGAAGTACAACCCAGACAAAGCACAGATACACCACACATCCCTAGTGACAGCTCATCTAGTGACGGCTCACTTAGTAGCACATCTAGTAGCACATCTCAACAGTCATCAGAGCAATGATTAAGGAATTATTCAAGGGATTGACAATACTACTGGTGGTCAGTATGGGAGAAAATAGACATCCAAAACATACAACGGACTGTGCCGTGGCCATGGCCGCAATAGCAGCTAAATAAGGCATTCTAAACACGGGAAAAACATATAATTTGGTATACATTAAATCAAAAGCCTACAAGAACATAGGAATACAGGGAAAGCTGGGGGATTACATATTAGGCGAAGCCATTAGCATCAAATGTGAAGAGGAGGGAACACTCAACATAGAGGTAATTTGTGATAAAAGAGGATGCAGGGAAACCAAGCAAGACGTAACTGTTACAGTACATGAAGCCACAAAATGGGTAAAAATCAAACCAAGGAAAAAGAGGACAATTAGAAGCCTAGAAACAAGCAGTCACTTAGGGAGATGGGATCCCAGTGCAGACCTAGCCCGCATACAAGGGTTGAAGACCAATTTATTTTACCAATGGTTGAAATTTTCGGCTAGGCAGATCAGTGAAAAGCCTTGCATAGCCTGTCACCGGAAAGGTGTGATACCTCAGGCTAAACCCCTACCTGATATCAACAACTGTTATAGGAGTCCCCAACATAACTCAGACCAAGCAGAATGCTATACACAATGTGTTATGAAAATGGCAGTAGGTGATGAAAAATATGCTGCCGACAGTAAACTTTGTCCAGTGCCCCTAAGTACAGAAGGAACCATTCCACCTATGATTAAAATAGAGAAAGGGATGATACACCCATTCTGTATAGCTAAAGGCTTAGTAGCACAATACATAAGCGATTGGCAGGTAGGGACGACCCAGCCAAAACACCACATACAGTGTATGCAAAAGCAGCAAGAATACAAACCGGCCAAAACAGCATGGAACATTACCGTCTGTCACACCCTGCCAGCAGCAGGCATACAGTGTGAACAAATAGTACCGGCCACAGGGGGGTCTGTAATTGGACTGAATCTCACCCATGCTTCATGGGTATCTACTCCAAATTTAGCTAAGGGAACGGTACCCTTAGCTGACATCTTTTGGATATGCGGACAAAAAAGGAAACTCCTGTCATCGCTGTCCCCGAATTGGAAAGGCCTTTGTGCTCCTGTGATGCTCACAGGAGCAATAACAGTAATTGAAATGCCGAACTCAATACAACCCATGCCACAGAAACTTCGTAAGAAAAGAGGAATAATGACGTTTAAAACAGACTACAACATCACAGTAAGAAACGGGATACCAGAAGGGATACCCCGACAGTTAGAAGCCATAGACAGTAGCAGAGTTAAAGCAGATGAAGATGCGGATAAATGGGGATGGGCATTGGCTCTGTTCGGGGTTACTCCAAAAATCCGTTCTAGGTTCCAGGAGGTGCAGTGGATTAATTACTTGTGGTATAATCAACAAAGATACCTGAACTGGACATTGGCAGCAGTAGGAGCCTTAACCGAACAACTGCACGCCACCTCGCTAATGACAATGCAAAATAGATTAGCTATCGAGATGATGATGGCTGATGAACAAGGAGTTTGTATTATGATCAAAGCCACCGAATGTTGCACAGCTATTCCCATGCGTACAGGGGAAGACGGAAATTTGACAGAGCTCTTAATCACACTTGGAGCGATGCAACAGGAACTGTTAAGTAACTCCATAGGAGGGAGAAATGAAACTGACGATTCTGGATACATTGTAGGGAATGGAATGAATATTGGCCCACTATTTTCACTGTTTGGGACTCTAAGGAGAGGGTGGATATCATGGAAAGACTGGTTATACCAGATAGGTGTAATCTTGGCACTAACAGGGGTGACGGTCTTGCTGGTAATATGTTGTGGTATTCCCTTGATAAAATTTCTGGTCAATAAATTGCTTTCATCCACAGTAGGACAGCTCCCACTGTTAGCCATCCGAGCCCTAGAAGAAAGCACAAACGAAACAGACAGAGAACCAGAATATATGGAAATGGATGAAATACCAATTATCCTCCCCGACAGCCCCCAGCTCCCTAATATTGTGGCGTATACCCCAGATAGGGAGGACTGGGATGGACCGTGCTTGGTGATATTGTAGACGAGGAAGAAGACATGCACGCACATTTACATTCACACTCATGCACCCACAAAAATGAGGGATAGGATAGACAATATCTGAAAGAATGACATGGAGCTGTAATAATGAACGTATATGTATATTACTAGGACACAGGAGTATGGCTGAGAGACCAGACTCCCCTGATCAGGGACCTATGCCTGATCTGCCTCTATCAAGTCTGATTGGACTCTCAGAGCTGTTTGGAGAAGAGGATATACAGGAGGGATGGTCGAGACATGATTGGTCGCCACAGCTGCCTTCCATCCAGCAGCTACACCAGTTGGCAACAGAAGGATCTTCATTGTTCCAGCACCTGGCGATGACGGCTTCACAGAATCTGCCTGCAGCAAGAGTCGGCCCGAGGACTCCACCATCACCTGAAGGACCCTTTGGACTCAGGAACACACCCCTTCCCTAGATGCCATGGAGACAGTCACATGTGCCAGTGGCAACAATACCCTCCAGGGGAGGCAGCCAAGGTCGGCCATATGCAGCAACCGCCCGAGTGCATCCTAGACCCAATTCACTGCTAGGACCTGTCCCCAGCTTTCCACCCCCAAGGCAGGAGAGATATTCTGATCAGCCCAGTACCTCTGGAGGAGGATCAGCAGGGGTAGACCTTAGCCGAACTCACCCACCAGGACAGAGGGGAGCTTTGTACAGGCTGCTAAATGCCCAGAGTGTCCCACCCACTTGCCTGTGCGACATCAACAATACTCCCCCCACACACGAAATGCCTTCCCCCTTGTACTTCCTGTCCCCTGGACTGCACAACCTTAATCTGGTCATGGTCACCCCACAGGACATGGCAATCTTGGTTCGAGAGCTTCGTCTTCCACAAGAGTCTGTTCCAAAAACCTTGGAGCAGCTCCTGCCCCTCACAAATCACATTCCCCATGAGCTATTTGAGGAAATCATGCCACAACTAAGTCAGACAGCTGCATACCTGTTCAGGATACACCGTGACAATGCCAACATCTCTTGTGCTCAGGAGGGCCTCCATACTCAACTGTGTGGTCTTCAGTCTAGTATGGACATGCTAGCCTGCATGATGGAGCATATGGAAAGGGAACAGCTAGGGCTGGCCACCACCACCCTGAATGTGGGCAAGAATTCTCTGGGGGCCCTGTACAACCTGGCCAAGCAGCACAAGGAGCTGGAAAGATCCATCAGAGAACTGCACGACTGTCTGAAAGCCAGAATTCCTGATCCTTCCCCCACTACCCCTGAAAGGCCAACCTCCCCATGTTCCCCAACTTCTCCCAAAACTTCAGATGCTGAGTAAATGCTGAGGAGCGCGGACTGACGTAATGGCACTGAACACGGACTATGATCTTGGTTCTTGAGTTTGAATTGCGGACTGGTTTCAGAAATCTGAGTGTAACTAAAAACAAAGAAGGATATATGTTAGTAACGAAAGTTGGGTAAATGTCTGTCCTTACCATCATCTGCGTAACACAGATAAAGCTAAATGCATACACATAGATATCACATTGCAAAGTTATAAAAAGGGGACCCTTACACGGCGTGTTTGTAGATTTAGTAGTAAAAATGCACCATAGGGACCCCTTTTTCTTAAATTATAGCATGCCTCAAGAGACATGCATCGCCTAAATTTGGCGTCTGGCCAAAACGGGCATTAGAAAACAAGCTGAAAAAGAAGAAAAACAAAGTGGAGAATGTTGAGAAATGGCCTATAATGAAAACCATTATACGATTGACTAAGGCAAATGACTTAAGGACGGACATGAAGGGAAACCATTTATTGTGTTTATCATTTAACTAGACATAGCTGCGCTAACCTTAGAATAGTTACTTGATTGGTTGACTAAATAGTGGTAACGTAGGGGTTATTTGATGCATTTAAATAATAAATGTGTGACGCTTTAACAAAATAATATGTAGAACCAAGTATAATGGGTTGGAGCCTCTGGTTGAGTGAGTCAATAGATGCCAGAAGATGATTGGTTGCACTGATGTCAATGTGAAGCCTTTACTTTGCCATGATTAAGAGGTTGATGTAACTTGTTTTATGTGGCCATTTTAAGTGCCTTGAATTACACCAAAACTCAATGTTTGAATGTCACCTTGTGTTGATATAATCCAGCTAATTGCTCACCTTGTGCCTTAGTATGTAGGTTCACCTGCACTGCAATATATTTACCGTGTGAAGTATCACTGATATTCATATCCGCACCAGAGTTATCAGTAACTCGAGTGATGTGTTTTTCTTTTTTATTGCAATGCACAAATGAGGATGTCTTGTCAGTAAACAACCCAAGAGTATAGCTGATGTAATGGGACTCTTTTGAGTCCCAGAGGAGGGACTGTAGAAGAATTTTTAGGTCCATATTTGAACTGTGATGAACTATCAAGTGTCCTGATCCAAACTGTATGTCCTCTGGTTGAACTAGCAGGTGTTCAACCCAAAAAAAGGGCTCTATTAGTCATTTAGTCTGTCAGGGGCTTTCCAAGGCCTTTTAGGTGCTTTCCCGCAGGCCACGTGCGGGGGCCTCAGGCCAGCTGCACGTGTGGCTGAGGCCACGTGCGGAGGGGGCCTCAGGCCAGCTGCACCTGTGGCTGAAGGTCTTTTAAAAAAATCAGTTGTAAATCCTTCATGTTTTAATGGGAGCGTTTGTCACATTGAAATAATGGCCTAACACCTGCTTAGGGTTCACTAGAGGACGCTTCCAATAGAAAACCATGTCTTGGGAATGAAATAAAAAAGTCGAAGGAGGAGCGATGCCCGCGGGTCTCCAATAAATAGACGAGCGCGGTTGTCATATTCAGTCTCTCTAGAGGACTCAGTTTGTCTAAGCTTTGTGTCGAAGGCTTAAATAAACTTAAAAACTCTGTGCATTTTATCTTGCTTAAGGCTGAATTATTCTAAAGTGTTGTGTCCTCTTTCTAGCATATCACTTGCAATTAGTTTGTGTTATCTAAAAGACGACATCCTGAGAAGACCAAAAAGACGAGCCGCGACAGGAGCTACAGCATCCAAAGTTGTCTTCAATGAGGATGTAAAACTATTGACGAGATACTCTAACTCCCTTACAGAGTTTAGGTAGCTACTCTGCTCTGTGTTGGTATATGACATTAGAGAACATAAAGAAGGAATCATATCCTTAAACCTAGTTACAGCGCTTTCTGAAAGACTTCTAGTGTAATGAAACTTATTCCCCACTGCAGGGTAGTCCATCAGGGTAAATGTAAATGTTATTAAAAAATGATCAGACAGAAGGGAGTTTTCAGGGAATACTGTTAAGTCTTCTATTTCCATACCATAAGTCAGAACAAGATCTAAGATATGATTAAAGTGGTGTGTGGACTCATTTACTTTTTGAGCAAAGCCAATAGAGTCTAATAATAGATTAAATGCAGTGTTGAGGCTGTCATTCTCAGCATCTGTGTGGATGTTAAAATCGCCCACTATAATTATCTTATCTGAGCTAAGCACTAAGTCAGACAAAAGGTCTGAAAATTCACAGAGAAACTCACAGTAACGACCAGGTGGACGATAGATAATAACAAATAAAACTGGTTTTTGGGACTTCCAATTTGGATGGACAAGACTAAGAGACAAGCTTTCAAATGAATTAAAGCTCTGTCTAGGTTTTTGATTAATTAATAAGCTGGAATGGAAGATTGCTGCTAATCCTCCGCCCCGGCCCGTGCTACAAGCATTCTGACAGTTAGTGTGACTCGGGGGTGTTGACTCATTTAAACTAACATATTCATCCTGCTGTAACCAGGTTTCTGTTAGGCAGAATAAATCAATACGTTGATCAATTATTATATCATTTACCAACAGGGACTTAGAAGAGAGAGACCTAATGTTTAATAGACCACATTTAACTGTTTTAGTCTGTGTTGCAATTGAAGGTGCTATATTATTTTTTCTTTTTGAATTTTTATGCTTAAATAGATTTTTGCTGGTTATTGGTGGTCTGGGAGCAGGCACCGTCTCTACGGGGATGGGGTAATGAGGGGATGGCAGGGGGAGAGAAGCTGCAGAGAGGTGTATAAGACCACAGCTCTGCCTCCTGGTCCCAACGCTGGACAGTCACAGTTTGGAGGATCCAAGAAAATTGGCCAGATTTCTAGAAATGAGAGCTGCTCCATCCAAAGTGGGATGGATGCCGTCTCTCCTAACAAGACCAGGTTTTCCCCAGAAGCTTTGCCAATTATCAATGAAGCCCACCTCATTTTTTGGACACCACTCAGACAGCCAGCAATTCAAGGAGAACATGCGGCTAAACATGTCACTCCCGGTCTGATTGGGGAGGGGCCCAGAGAAAACTACAGAGTCCGACATTGTTTTTGCAAAGTTACACACCGATTTAATGTTAATTTTAGTGACCTCCGATTGGCGTAACCGAGTGTCATTACTGCCGACGTGAATTACAATCTTACCAAATTTACGCTTAGCCTTAGCCAGCAATTTCAAATGTCCTTCGGTGTCGCCTGCTCTGGCCCCCGGAAGACAATTGATAATGGTTGCTGGTGTCACTAACTTCACACTTCTCAAAACAGAGTCGCCAATAACCAGAGTTTGATCCTCGGCGAGTGTATCGTCGAGTGGGGAAAAACGGTTAGAGATGTGAACGGGTTGACGGTGTACACGGGGCTTCTGTTTAGGGCTACGCTTCCTCCTCACAGTCACCCAGTCAGCCTGCTTTCCCGACTGCCCGGGATCTGCCAGGGGGGAACTAACGGCGGCTAAGCTACCTTGGTCCGCACCGACTACAGGGGCCTGGCTAGCTGTAGAATTTTCCACGGTGCGGAGCCGAGTCTCCAATTCGCCCAGCCTGGCCTCCAAAGCTACGAATAAGCTGCACTTATTACAAGTACCGTTACTGCTAAAGGAGGCCGAGGAATAACTAAACATTTCACACCCAGAGCAGAAAAGTAAGGGAGAGACAGGAGAAGCCGCCATGCTAAATCGGCTAAGAGCTAGTAGCTACGCAACCTAGCGGATTCCTAAAAACACACAAAGTGAATAATGTGTAAATAATTTAGAGGTGATTCAGCAGAAGGAGTGCCTTAATTAAGGCACCAAACAGGCCATGAAGCAGCACAGGCAACTCACCACAACAGCGAACGCACGACAACGGTGCTAAAATAAAATAAAAATCGACTAAACACGCTGTGGAGCAGCACAGGTAACGCACGACAACAGTGCTAAAAAAAATAAAAACGAAAGCGTTAGCAAGCTAGTTAGCTTGCCAACGCTGATGAAAGTTAGCTGATAAAAGTGCTCCGTCGCGATGTTTCGGCCGTTAGAGGTCTTCCTTAGGCGTTGGAGCACAGTAAAAAAGTAAAAAGGTAAAAAAGTAAAAAAGTCTTGAAAAAGACTGTTAGTTCAAAGTCCAAAGCAGCAGGTAGCAGTCTCTGTGTAAACAGTCCCAACAGAGAGAGAATTTTCATCCCTCTATAAATAATATCCAAGGGGGTCAAAGGGTTAGGATGGTCCTGTCCATACAATATCCCATATGACCTGCGTCTCCAACAGCCTCTCCTAATCAAACTCCTATTGCTTGGCTTCTCAGGCCGATTCCTGTTTTATAACTGATGACAGAGGTGTGAAAGACTTTCTGGTGCCTGAAAACCAGACTGCTCTGGGGTGCGCGCGCCGACCTCCCACTTAAAGCTTCCTTTGCGCATGTTTCCATGCAAGCTTAAGATAAATAATATAAAATTGCTGCAGAATACAACAATACAGAAAAAATGCTTTTTTGTCCTTTGTACTCTTGTATTCCATGAAATTTCATTTTTGCGCCTCCAACTGCTGGTTATTATTATTTCTATTTATTTTTATTAAAACAAGCAATAAAATGCACTATAAGTTGAATTTTTTGCTAATAAATATCCCCATTCAGAAACAAAAGAAAAATGTTTTGATAGCAAACCTTTTTTTGTGGTTGCTTCACTTTCAGCACAATATACAACTTAATGTCTGATTAATTCACTTTAGAATTTAGTTTATCTTCATATGTGCAGGTTCATGCAAACCTGTATGTGAATGTATCATTTTAATGTCTTTTTATATGAAAGTGTTCATGCATGAATTAAGAAAACAAAAGCAAAAACCAAACAGTACAAATAGGGGATTTTTGTTGTGGGCTGCCTGTTTTGTCCTGCTGCTGCTCCTCTCTCCTCCCTCCTGTCTCCCTCTCTTGCACAGGTGGCGCGCTGCAGGCTGATCGACACACCTGATTCACATCTAATCAGCATATGAACCCCGGCTCCTCATTCCATCTTCACCAGAAACTCTGCAAACCTTCCATGGTAAGACTGGTCATTTTTGCTTCCACTTGCAAATCTTTTCTCTTGGTGTTTCCACACACCAGCCTGACAGAGCCGCAGCAAACACTGAAGCAACCTGTTTGCTATCAAGACTCCTCTGCAGCCTGTTACGGAGCTCCCACGCTCCACTCCAGCTAAGTTAAGTGTTTGCTCTCCTTTTGCTCATATGAGGTGCTGCACACTGAACGCTGCCTGGAATAAGCGTACAAACTGAACTGTGAACTTTTCCTGATAAGATCTACTAGAAGAAACTGAACTGAATCATTCTAACTGCCTGCATATCTGGACTAGCTGTGACAGTGCATCACTGTCTGTCTGTGTGAACCGCTTCTGGAAGTGACTGGCTCAGCACTCACCCATCTGTGTCTCTTTCCCAGCCTCGTCGTCAGCTTGTGGCGGCCACCTGGCTCCGAACCCACACTCTAGAACTGAAGTTGCTGGAATTGCGGATCCCCTGGTTCCACCGCCGTGCGGGCCTGTCTCCACTCGGCTAGACTACGGCCCTGCATAACAGTTATTCCTCCATATATCAATCCATTGTAAATAAATCCATTTTCTAACGTACATTTTCTGCTCCCTGCTTTTGGGTTCATCCTCCACACTTGTCCGAACCGTAACAGATTTTCACATTTCTGGGTTTCTTATACGGAAGTAAAAGTTCACTCTCACGAACACCACTAACTTAGCTTATGGCAAGCCAAAAGTGGACGCTCTCTTTTTGGCCTAACGTCTAGCCAGTTTCTGGGGATTCTGTGTTAGTACACACCCGCGGCTGATGTGCTTGATGAATTCCTGCGCAAAACATAGTTTCCAGATAATTGTGATATATTCCTGTGAGATAATGAGTATATCTCATCTAAATCAATTCTAAAATTTATCAGTAATAAAATTATAAAGGTAGCTGAAGTTTTAAGAGTGGCTGTAATAAGTATTTAAGAAACTTAAAGTTTATGAGCACATTGTAAACACTGACACGATGGAGTTTGATGTGGAAGAGTTCAGAAAGACACGATTGGAATGTTTTGATTACCATTTACAGTTGGTGATAAGACGGGTGTTAACTTCGTGTTAAGTCAGAACTGAAAGCAATCTATCTGGGAAGCGACACATTCTGTGTGAGCGGCACGCTGAGCAGGGTGGCGAAAGTAGTCCGGCGAGCTCAATCTGTGGGCGTGAGCTATCCCACAATGCCAAAATAGCAGAGATGTCAGTCCAATGAGAGCGGCTTTCTGAGCAGGGTGCACCCTGCTCAGAGTGCCTATCTGTCTGTGACAGACTCTGTCTGTCTGTCACCTGCTCAAGAAGGCAGCACAACATAAACACAGACAGATAACCTACACAAAAACATTTAATCCCCTGAGTATTCTGTACTTTTGTGAGTGTGTGGCATCAATATAAACTGACACCAGATTATGAATGAATTTATCCGGCACACAGATGAACAACAACAGAGGCAATAACAGAACATAAGTCACAATTAAGTCCAGATATCGAATCTGATTGGCAAATCTCAATGTAATTGATGTCTTTGTCAGGGATTTGGCCGGGTCAGGGCGCTGAACCCTTGTTGTCCTCCTTTCCGATGCTTTCGGTCTGCTTCGGCATATATTTTCATTGGGAGTTTAGTTATGTTTTTCTTCTTACTTTGTTTCTTGTCACTTTGTTCTGTTGTCATTACCCAGTTCTGTTCTAGTTTTGTTCTGTCAGATTATTAGTTTATCATTTGTGTATTTTCTCATTTGTGTTATCTATTATGCTTTATACCGGGGTTTTGCTTTCTGTTTTCATGTAGTTTTTTTTCTTTTCTTATAGTTCATTCATCACCTTGTTTTCCTCGTCTAGTTCTGCTCTTGCATTTATGTTTCTGATCAGTTCTCATGTTCATGCCTGCTTCCAGTTGTATTATGTTCTGTCCATAGTTCCCTGGTTTCCTCACACTCTGAGGAAAACCAGAAAAACAAAAACAGAACTCAGAACCCTCTGAGTTCTGTTTCACTTCATGCCCTGCACCTGCTCTGTTTTCATCCCTCTTACATCTCCGTCTGTGTTGTCATGTCACTCCACTAGTTCTGTGCCCTCCTCTCACACTTTGTCCCAGTCCGCTTTGTGTTTTCATTTAGTCACACTCTTGAGACCTGTTCACACATCTTTGTCTTTTCTTCTCTCCACCTTGTGTTCTCTTCCCTCACTGTCTTGCACAACATAGTATCTTTGTTCATTAACCACACCCCCTTTCTGGATCCTTCCTCTCACATGCAACTTGTTAACACCATCTGTTCCTAATTAGTCCACATGCATATAAACCCTCACAGTCCCTGCCAGATTGTTGTGGCTTCCAGCACACTCTCCAGCCTTTTTGTCCTGATTAGTCTTGCTGTGTACCAGTTCTTTGCTCTGAGTTTGTTGACCGCGCCTTTTTGCCTCAGACTATATGCCAGTGTTTGCTCGTGCCTCAGACCCCTGCCTGGAAATAACTACATTTGTGCCACGCCCTGCTTGTACCTCTGCTCCGCTATATGACCACCTGTGTACCGAATCTCTGTCTGTAATAAACATGACAACTTCTTATACCTCAAAGCCTGGTTTGGGAGTTTGTACCATGGGTCCACCCGCTCCTGGTGTCGGGCAGCCGCCCGTCATGACATTCTTAGCATTTGGCCACCTTTGTTAATTTGACCACAGTGTGAAATTCTGCTCAGTTAAAATTAATATTAGTTATTAGTCATAATAAGTAAAAAGTAATTAAGTAATAATGAATAATCAAAATGAAGTAATGATGATAAATTATAAAATCTGCTCAGTTAAAAGTAATGTTAAAACTAATAGTCTAACAATAGCAAATCAATTTTATTTATATAGCGCCAAATCACAACAGTTGCCCCAAGGCGCTTTATATTGTAAGGCAAAGCCATACAGTAATTACGGAAAAACCCCAACGGTCAAAATGACCCCCTGTCAGCAAGCACTTGGCGACAGTGGGAAGGAAAAACTCCCTTTTAACAGGAAGAAACCTCCAGCAGAACCAGGCTCAGGGAGGGGCAGTCTTCTGCTGGGACTGGTTGGGGCTGAGGGAGAGAACCAGGAAAAAGACATGCTGTGGAGGGGAGCAGAGATCAATCACTAATGATTAAATGCAGAGTGGTGCATACAGAGCAAAAAGAGAAAGAAACACTCAGTGCATCATTGGAACCCCCCAGCAGTCTAAGTCTATAGCAGCATAACTAAGGGATGGTTCAGGGTCACCTGATCCAGCCCTAACTATAAGCTTTAGGAAAAAGGAAAGTTTTAAGCCTAATCTTAAAAGTAGAGAGGGTGTCTGTCTCCCTGATCTGAATTGGGAGCTGGTTCCAGAGGAGAGGAGCCTGAAAGCTGAAGGCTCTGCCTCCCATTCTACTCTTACAAACCCTAGGAACTACAAGTAAGCCTGCAGTCTGAGAGCGAAGCGCTCTATTGGGGTGATATGGTACTATGAGGTCCCTAAGATAAGATGGGACCTGATTATTCAAAACCTTATAAGAAGAATTTTAAATTCTATTCTAGAATTAACAGGAAGCCAATGAAGAGAGGCCAGTATGGGTTAAATATGCTCTCTCCTTCTAGGCCCCGTCTGTTGGGAAGGTGTCGTAACACGGACCCACAACAGGGGGCGCAAATGAACGGACAATGGATAAGAAAAGGAGTAACAATTTAATGTTGTGAAAAAACACAACGGAATACAAACAAGAATAATGATGCCAATTGTACACAGGAGGACTGTGGGCAGGCTCGAAGATAGGAGACCTCGGATGAACGAAGAGCCGGGGCCCACACCACTTCCACCACCAACGGCCTGAAGAACACCGAAGCCGCCAAGCCCTGAGTCCCCAGGTGGTCTCTGTCCTCCGTTGTCGGCCCTGGTACTGCTGGCAGACAAGAAACAGAAGGCGGTGAGTGTGAGTCCTCACACCCAGCAACCTTTACACTCAATTCCTCCGGGAGGGATAACCTCCACCTCCAGGTACGTCTTTACTCGTGCAGCTCCCGTTTGTCCCTCTTCTGGGTCTTCACGGGAATGCGACTGCACACAGAACAATGTTAGACAATCAGTAATTCAGCAGAGAACGTTACCTCTAGTAGTAGAAGATTTCTCGGCGAGGAGGTGGAGTTGCAGTCCGGCCTTTATGGTGATGGTGATGAGATGAATGAGTGACAGCTGGTGCTGAGGATGAGTGACAGCTGTCACTCCCAGTGGCTCTGGCGCCCTCTTGTGCTTGAAGCCCGCACTCCAAGCAGGGCGCCATCTGGTGGTGGTGGGCCAGCAGTACCTCCTCTTCAGCGGCCCACACAACACCGTCAGTACTCTAGCTACAGCATTTTGAATTAACTGAAGGCTTTTCAGGGAACTTTTAGGACAACCTGATAATGAATTACAATAGTCCAGCCTAGAGGAAATAAATGCATGAATTAGTTTTTCAGCATCACTCTTGAGACAAGACCTTTCTAATTTTAGAGATATTGCGCTAATGCAAAAAAGCAGTCCTACATAATTTGTTTAATATGCCCATTGAATGACATATCCTGATCAAAAATGACTCCAAGATTTCTCACAGTATTACTAGAGGTCAGGGTAATGCCATCCAGAGTAAGGATCTGGTTAGACACCATGTTTCTAAGATTTGTGGGGCCAAGTACAATAACTTCAGTTTTATCTGAGTTTAAAAGCAGGAAATTAGAGGTCATCTATGTCTTTATGTCTGTAAGACATGACACGATGCAAGTAAAGGCAAATATTGACCTGTACAAAGTGTTCTCATTTTCATTTTTTTTTTTTCTCTCATCTTATACAGGTGCACTGGATGCTGTAGATAGCAGCTGGAGGCTGAAGTAATGGAGCTGGATAAAGATTTTACCACCCTTCAAGATGACAGGTGCGCATGATGCAAAACCAAAATTTCAAATGAAAATTGTGAGTTAGTATTAAGGTTTCTAAAATGTGCAAACAATTGTTACTGACATAAATTAATTAATTTCACTCCTAAGCACAGGGCAGCTCAGAAAAGAAGATGCTCTGAAAACCCAAACAATCGCCCAACTTCAAATCCTCGAGGAAGGAGCCATTCGCAGAGTGAAGGAGTATCACATCTGGGAACACATTCTTCCTCTGACTTTGTCTGGGACAGTCAACCACCTGTGGACCAGCTGCTGTGTGAAGACCAACATCCAGGGAACATTTGATTTGAAAGGCTATATTCCTGCTGAATAAAGCATCATTTTTTTTTTTGTCTTCATTCAAATATTACAGTGTGAATTCACCTCTAGTATGAAATCTGTCCTTTTGCACAAGTCTGCATATGGATCACACAGCTGTACTGTATATAATTTTGTATACTGGCCTTGTTCTGCTGTAGTCTGTATAGTTCGTTGTATGTATATATTGAATATGAGGAGTCATTCATTTGAAATGTAAACTTTTATGACACTAACATTTAGTAAACATTTAATAACTTGATAGCACGTCTGAGTTTTTTTTTTAATTATTATTATTTACAGTTAGGGCAACATGATGGCTTAGTGGTTAGCACTGTTGCCTCACAGTGATAAGGTCATGGGTTCGATTCCTTCCTGTGGCCGTTCTGTCTGGAGTTTGCGTGTTCTCCCTGTGTTTGTGTGGGTTCTCTCCGGGTGCTCGGGCTTCCTTCCACATCCAAAGACATGCAGGTTAGGCGGAGTGGGAACTTTAAATTGTCTGTAGGTGTGAGTGTGAGTGTGACTGTGTTTGTTTGTCTATATGTGGCCCTGAGACAGACTGGCGTCCTGTTCAGGGTGTACCCCGCCTCATGCTCTGTGACTGCTGGGATAGGCTCCAGTCCCCCCACGACCCTTAATTGGACTAAGCGGTTGAAGATGTGTGTGTGTGTGTGTGTATTTACAGTTGGTAGGCTCCTAAATGTGCAGCTGAGAAGCGGAGACCAATGTTTTCTGGTTTGTAGTCATCATGTAGTTTTCTGCACAGACACTGGTATGACCGGGGTGAACCTTGTGGCACAGGTCCGAACCTACAGTCCACCATGGAGAGCTCAAACAGGCCACGCAGCACCAAGGAGATCAGAGGTTACAGTCTGAGGCTCTTCTTTCCTTCACCAAGAGACAATAATGTGTCAGAACAGGTTCCTGAAATAAATTAAGCAAAATAAATAAGTGTTAAATTCACTGACCTTCCACACATCTCTTGCAACTTGTTTTGATTTTCAATTCTGACGTCAACAGTTATTCTGGAAAACGGCTGACTTCAATGTTTTATTTGCTACATCGATGTAAACAGTAGGTGGCAACATACAGCAATCTACATTATTAAACACTAACCAACATCTAACAGCCCAAAGTATATTTTTATTTGCTTGGCCCGTCATACAATATGCTTTATAAACTGGTTATTGATTAATTTTAACCTCCATGTCAATGATGTTGGATACTGATTAAAAACCCCAAACAAACCAGTAATTAATGCATCAAACACAGAAATGTACATGAACTGTAGAAACACTTATACTATGTATAGCAAGGTGAAGTCTGGATTGAAAACATGTCCTCCGGTCACATATGGATTATTGACTCAGGTAAACGGGACGGTCTTAACTAGCCACTAACTAGCACTAACTGTTGCTAACGTAGTTCATTACAGAACAGGCTACAAAATAAGTTAACTTATTTTTAAAAAGCAGACAAATGGTTTAGTTAGGATTAACATTACCTTCGACTGCACACATCATAACATTAACTGTTTATATAAATGGACTGCATTTATATGGTGCCTTTCCATCTGCATCAGACGCTCAAAGCGCTTTACACAACAATGCCTCACATTCGCTGCCATGTAAGGCACCCACTACACACTGGGAGCAACAAGGGGATTAACGACCTTGCACAAGGGACCTTAGTGATTTTCCAGTCAGGCTGGGATTTGAACCGAGGCTCCTCTGGTCTCAAGCCCAATGCTTAACCACTAGACCATCACCTCCCCTATATCTGAGCTGATGCTAAGCTGGCTAAGCTACAAACCTTTATAGTTGTAGATGAAGCGCTCAAACATAAACTGTATCCTTAGTCCAGTTTGGAGCAAGTGTAGGAGTGTCTCTGTTAATTGGTACACATCTTGAAACTTCACTCTTAAAAGATTCTGTAAAAAGAATAAACTTTCTGCAGAGCTTTGACTCGCCGCTGCATTGGAAGTCTCAATGCAGAGTAAACTCATTTAGCGGAAGTTAGCCTGTGGGTGCGTGAAAATCCCCCATTGGGCAGCGGCAGTCTCGTTTGAGGGCGGGCGCTAAAGGGGTAAAATATATGATGCATATGATGTAATTTCTCTACTTCAAGGGACAAAAACACTGCATTTTGTATGAGTTTTTGGACAAATTACATGCAAACAAAGTGAAAATGCAAAGAAAAAGTGATGGTGTGTTGGGAAAGTGGACGTGTGTTGCAATTTGTTTATGGCCCTGAGCACAAACATGTTGAGGTGGTTTTGCAGGCGAGAGAATGCAGCTACTCTGGTTAGCTGTGTAGGCTAACACTTACCAACACGACCTCTCACATTTGCCTCGTCTTCTCCACTTGGAACCGAAAAAAATCCACTGATCTGTATATAATACTGGATCGTTCATTGGCCCACACACTCCGTACAAACCCCTGAAGAAAACTGGCAGCCATCTTACCACTCGCAAGTTATGTGGACCGCACATCGACGGCTTATTAGAACGTCAACAATTTGAAGCAATAACTGACATGATTCTCTCATTTTCTAAAAATTAAAATTTTTTTAAATCAAAGTTTATACAAGTTTTGTGTAATCATGAGCAAGCTCACACACACACACACACACACACACACACACACACACACACACACACACACACACACACACACACACACACACACACACACACACACACACACACACACACAGACATATATGTACAGTAGTGTTCAGAATAATAGTAGTGCTATGTGACTAAAAAGATTAATTCAGGTTTTGAGTATATTTCTTATTGTTACATGGGAAACAAGGTACCAGTAGATTCAGTAGATTCTCACAAATCCAACAAGAACAAGCATTCATGATATGCACACTCTTAAGGCTATGAAATTGGGCTATTAGTAAAAAAAAGTAGAAAAGGGGGTGTTCACAATAATAGTAGCATCTGCTGTTGACGCTACAAACTCAATAATATTATGTTCAAACTGCTTTTTTAGCAATCCTGTGAATCACTAAACTAGTAATTAGTTGTATAACCACAGTTTTTAATGATTTCTTCACATCTGCGAGGCATTAATTTTGTTGGTTTGGAACCAGGATTTTGCCCGTTTACTAGTGTGGTTGGGGTCATTGTCTTGTTGAAACACCCATTTCAAGGGCATGTCCTCTTCAACTTAAGGCAACATGACCTCTTCAAGTATTTTGACATATCCAAACTGATCCATGTTACCTGGTGTGTGATATATAGGCCTAACACCATAGTAGGAGAAACATGCCCATATCATGATGCTTGCATCACTGTCTTCACTGTGAACTGTGGCTTGAATTCAGAGTTTGGGGGTCGTCTCACAAACTGTCTGCGGCCCTTGGACCCAAAAAGAACAATTTTACTCTCATCAATCCACAAAATATTCCTCCATTTCTCTTTAGGCCAGCTGATGTGTTCTTTGGCGAATTGTAACCTCTTCTGCATGTCTTTTATTTAACAGAGGGACTTTGCAGGGGATTCTTGCAAATAAATTAGCTTCACACTGGTGTCTTCTAACTGGCACAGTACTTACAGGTAACTCCAGACTGTCTTTGATCATCCTGGAGCTGATCAGTGGGTGAGCCTTTGCCATTCTGGTTATTCTTCTATCCATTTTGATGGTTGTTTTCCGTTTTCTTCCATGCGCCTCTGTTTTTTTTTTGTTTTTTTTTGTCTATTTTAAAGCATTGGAGATCATTGTAGATGAACAGCCTATAATTTTTTGCACCTGCATATAAGTTTTCCCCTCTCCAATCAACTTTTTAATCAAACTACGTTGTTCTTCTGAACAGTGTCTTGAACGGCCCATTTTCCTCAGGCTTTCAAAGAGAAAAGCATGTTCAACAGGTGCTGGCTTCATCCTTACATAGGGGACACCTGATTCACAGGGGACACCTGATTCACACCTGTTTGTTCCACAAAATTGACGAACTCACTGACTGAATGCCACACTACTATTATTGTGAACACCCCCTTTTCTACTTTTTTTTTATTAATAGCCTCATTTCATAGCCTTAAGAGTGTGCATATCATGAATGCTTGGTCTTGTTGGATTTGTGAGAATCTACTGAATGTACTGGTACCTTGATTCCCATCTAACAATAACAAATATACTCAAAACCTGGATTAATCTTTTTAGTCACATAGCACTACTATTATTCTGAACATCCATTTGATATATATATATATATATATATATATATATATATATATATATATATATATATATATATATATATATATATATATATACGAGACGAGGTCTGTCAATAAAGTATAAGTCCTTTTTATTTTTTTCAAAAACTATATGGATTTCATTCATATGTTTTTACGTCAGACATGCTTGAACCCTCATGCGCATGCGTGAGTTTTTCCACGCTTGTCGGTGACGTCATTTGCCTGTGAGCACGCCTTGTGGGAGGTGTGGTCTAGCCCCCTTGTTGGAATTCCTTTGTCTGACATGTTGCTGAGAGACTGGCGCTTTGTTTGATCAAAATTTTTTCAAAATCTGTGAGGCACATCGAAGTGGACACGGTTCGAAAAATTCAGCTGGTTTTCGGTGAAAAATTTTAACGGCTGATGAGAGATTTTGAGGTGATACTGTCGCTTTAAGGACTTCCCACGGAGTGAGACGTCGCGCAGCGCTCCCAGGCGCCATCGTCACCCTGTTTCATGCTGCTCCCCTCCACAGCATGTCTTTTTCCTGGTTCTCTCCCTCAGCCCCAACCAGTCCCAGCAGAAGACTGCCCCTCCCTGAGCCTGGTTCTGCTGGAGGGTTCTTCCTGTTAAAAGGGAGTTTTTCCTTCCCACTGTAGCCAAGTGCTTGCTCACAGGGGGTCGTTTTGACCGTTGGGGTTTTACATAATTATTGTATGGCCTTGCCTTACAATATAAAGCGCCTTGGGGCAACTGTTTGTTGTGATTTGGCGCTATATAAAAAAAAAAAATTGAATTGAATTGAATTGAAAACCTCCACATTTCAGGCTCTATTGATCCAGGATGTAGTGAGAGAACAGAGAAGTTTCAGAAGAAGTCGGTTTCAGCATTTTATCCGGATATTCCACTGTTAAAGGAGATTTTTTTAATGAAAGACGTGCGGACGGATTGCAGTGTCGGCTCGCAGCCGCCGCGACGCTCCGCCACAGGAAAAACACCTCCGTGTTGATAACCATTTGTAAAATCCAGGCGGCTTTTGATGGCTTTCAGTGGAGTGAGTATCTGAGAAATTGTTTAACAGCTTGGCATGTTCCAACTTGTCCTTAAGGCTTCCAACAGAGGTGTTTTTTCAGTGGTGGCGCGTCGCAGATTTTCGACCATTTCCAGATTTTAATTGTCTGGAAATGGTGGAATGAAAAGGACTTTTTTTCCATCAGAATTTTTTCAGAAGCTGTTAGAGACGCACCTGGAAACCATTCGAAAAATTTATCTGGCTTTCGGTGAAAAACGGGCTTCACAGAGAATAAGGACTTTTACTACAGCTTTCAGGACTGCTTTAAGGACGCTCGGTGCACCGCACTCCAAGCTGCGATGACGCGGCACAAACCACTGGATCATTTCTAAACAGATGGCTCTGTGGATACGAGACCGTCGTGTGCTCTTTCTCTGGTTATCACAAGAGCTGGACATCAGCCATTTTCCGGCAGATTTCACTTTTAACAAGAGATTTTGTCATGGAAAGCCGCGCGGAGGCTTCGTGCGTCACGACCGATTCGCTGATGAAGCGAGACAAAGGAACACCTCCGTTTCGGGGTGTTAGAGGACAAGCTGGGACATGCCCAGCTCTCCACAATTTCTCTTATACTCACTCGACTGGTAAGCACTGAAAGCCGAGATAGACATGTCCCAACTTGTCCTAACGAAACGTTGATAATGAAGCAAAATAGATGAACATGATTGGAGCATTTTTAAATTTTGACCTCAGTCTGACCTTTAACTGACTCCAACCTGGCTGTAGACGCTCTTTACACACTTCTATCATATATTTTTGTTTCTGTGTAGATGTAATCATGACAGTGATAATTAGTTTTGGTTTGATGCCACATTTTCAACTGGCTGAAGAACTGTGACGTCTAATTGGTGTTTTGGTTTCTAATCTGTTTGTGTCTGTTTCAATTTGAATCTTTGTATTTGAGGATTTTATGATGAAGAACACTGTGTAATTCTCTCACCTTAAAGTGTGGATGAAATAATAATAATTAATAATGTTCTTTCAGGATCACTGACTTTTGAACGATGGATTTGGATAAGGAGCTTCAACAAGCTATGGACAGAATCTCTCGGGGGGAGGACACTTACCCTAACATTGACTTTGAGGAGATGATGGGACGAGGGCACACAGCTCCTCCACCTGCTGCACCTGTTCTCCCTCCAGTTTCTCCTCCACCTGCACCTCCTTCACTTGTTTTCCCTCCAATTCCTCCTTCACCTCGTCTCCCTCCAATCAAATCCGCCTCTACACACATTGTCTTGTTTTATGTCAGACCTGTCATGTCCCTGATCCCCATTCACTCCAACCCTCCTGCCCCCACTTTGACCTCTGGGACCTCTGTGACCCCTGGGACTTCAGGGACCTCTGGGACCCCTGGGACCTCAGGGACCTCTGTCCCTGCCATCCCTCAGCCCGCTGCAGTGGCCAAAGTGCCCTATGTTAAAAAAACCACCGAACGCCTTCATGATTTTCATGAAGGAGCAGCGGCCCAGCGTCGTGGCGCAACACGGTGTCTCTGACTGCGCCAAAGTAAATAAGATCCTGGGAGAGATGGTGAGTGTGCACGCTCCTGCACATGCACAGGCTTGTAGTTGTGTCAGTGAGTGTGTTAACTGTCGTCTGTTTGCAGTGGAATTCAATGACTGAGGAGGACAAGGACAAATACTTTGTTCTCTCGAGGATGGAGGCCAAACGGCACAGAGAGGAGCATCCTGACTGGGTGCCCAACAACAAAAAGGTGAGCAAGCAGTCAGATCACACATGTTGTATGTTCACATCCCTCACACACACATGACCTTTGTTTTTAACACCTGACATCTGAATCTTTCTTTTTTCACAGCGAAAAAAGTCCTGAGAGTTTCTCGATCTCGTCCTGGACCTACACAGACAAAAACCCAGACCTTTAAAAAAAATAAACTGTAAATATGTAAATATGTTGGAATCCACATTTTTTAATCTTTGTACAATAAAATGTTTTAAATATATTCATTGTTTTGTGGCTTTTTCTGAGAGCAAACGGGTCTGTTGGGAAAGTGTCGGTACACGGACCCACAACAGGGGGTGCAAAGGAACGGACAATGGAGTAGGTCAAATAACAACACTTTACTGTTGTGAATGTGCACAACAAATACAACAGATTACAACAATAGATCAGAATCAATTCACAAAGGTGTCGTGTGGGCAGGCTCGAAGATAGGAGACACCTGTCCAAAGCAGAACCGGAACCACACGATTTCCTCCGCCACCAGACCCCGGGAATACTGGAGCCGCCAAGTCCCGAACTCCCAGGTGGCCACTGCCTCCGCGTGTCGGACCTGGTACTGCTGGCGAGGAACAAAAACACAATTAAAGGTGGGCGCGTTTGCACCCAGTAATCCGCACGGCAGGAAAGCTACCTCCACCTCTCGTTGGAAAAAAGGTCTGTTATCACTCACAAAAATCACAAAAGGTTACTGTCAAGCAGTCAGCTGAGAATATTACCTTCCAGGTAGAACGATATCTCGGCAAAGAGGTGGAGACGTCGTCCTGCTGATGTACCCCTGCTGATTGGTAACAGCTGTTGCAGGTGATGCGTGACAGCTGTCACCCTAGCTGCTCCTGTGAGGCGGCTGCGCCCTCTGGTGCCTGGAGCCCGCACTCCAGGCAGGGCGCCCTCTGGTGGTGGGCCAGCAGTACCTCCTCTTCTGGCGGCCCACACAACAGGGTCACTTATTTAGTTCTTAGGCTTAGATAGAGACTGAGGACTCTCGTGGTTCTTTCTCTAATCAGCACAAACTGAATATGAGAAGAAGAGCCAGTCTGAAAAATGTGTTTATAGATTTTCAAACAAATATTGAAGACTTCAAGCACCCTGCACCCCTTGGAACCAAAGCTGTCTCAGACAAACAGTCAGACAGTCCATCTGCTAAAGTCTGAAATCAACATCTGAATTTGTCCTGAAGGACAGTTAGGACAAAGCTGTGTGCTGGTGAGACAGAGGAAGATGCAGAGGACAGGATGAGATGGAGACCGATGATCTGCTGTGGTGACCCCGAGCAGGAGCAGCTAAAAGAAGAAGACATCAAATGAAAACTATTCTGTAAGGCAGTGCTTCATGGGCTTGTTGCACCCTTGGTGTCATGTTTGTTGGCCAGCATTTTGATTTTGAGGAAAAATCTTTAAAAGTTAAGGGCACAGGCAAAGTTGATATTTTGGTTATTAGGTTATTAATTACAGCACAATAAGGTGCTGGTCAGTTAGTTTTCTGATCTATGGATCCACAGCCACTGTGAAATTTGTCGATCATTATGCATCTTAATGTTTGATGGATAAATGTTAAGTATATATATATATATATATATATATATATATATATATATATATATATATATATATATATATATATATATATATATATATATATATATATATATATATCACTGAGTTTTCTGGCAGTGACATTATGTCTAAAGTTCTTCAGGGTGAAAATATTTTAATTTTAAATGTTCTTCCCTCTGGATAAGTCAGCACAGTTCCAATACTAAACAGAATTTGTTATCTGCAGTTAAAGTTTAGTTCTTGGAGCTGCTACTCTGTCAATAAAATGCTTCATTCACAGGAAATAATGACAGTTTTCATTTTCACCTCAATGTTTCCACAATAAACTGGATTCAGACAGTTTATCCAAATTACTGTGATGTTCACAAGTACAAAATGCTTTATTATTAATCTTTTGTTAATCTACAGTGCACTCTTGGACTTGCAGAATGATGTCCCTGCTGGATATATAATCCCCTGCTTCTGTGATCCTTTTGTTTTTGGTTCTGAGATCCGTGTGCAGTGCTCGTTCACGAGCTGGAACAGCCTCTTCTCCATGACACAGTGATGTCCAGCAGTGCTTCAGGGGTGTGTGTCCTTTGATTTGATGTATTCAGCAATCACATAAGTGGTACTGAATGATTTTCATGAATAAAGCTGTGATAAAAATGTGCACACACTGTGTACAGGATTACAGCTGATGGCACCAATGTTATCTGCTAAATACTGTCTTACTGTTCTGATTGGCACATTTGGGACACGTTTAAGAAACTTTGTCTATCTTCCTTTTGGCAAGTTATTGTCATTTGTCACAGTGTTATCCATAGATTCAGTCATGTCCGTGTATTTACACGAAGCCTGCACGTCCACATTGAAAGGCGCTGCTCTCCACAGCCTTCTACATGAGCCACTTGGAGAATACTCGTGTGTATGCACCAAACATTGGAACAACGGTCTATTCATTTTTTGTGAGATGTTTTGTTTTCAATTTCTTTACTTGTATGTAAATCAGACTTTATGCTCTCACAGCTCTCACTGTTGGTTCCTGTGTGAGAAACTTGAAAAAGTGATTTCAAAAAGAATGAATGAGTGCTGACGTGGCAGTCAAATGGGGATTTACAAAATTACACCTTACAATCAAAACAGCACCAAAATCGTGCCAGCAACCCACTTTGAAATCTTTGACACGTTACTGGAACAATATCTGAAGAAATTTGGCCAGTCTGGTGGCCAAAATCAAAATTTTTATACATTAATACTGCAAAGTCACAAAGCTTTGAGTGCCAAAAAAAAAAAAAAAAAAAAAAAAAAAAAAAAATCATGCATTTCTGACATTTACAAATCCATTTTTACTGAATTTTGCATTTCAAATAGGAAAAGTGCCAGAAGCCCTGAAATGCTCACATCACCCGCTAGATGGCAACAAAAGATGCTCAAATGCGTGACAAGGTCTTGACTGTTTATTCATTTGAAAAGCTAACTTTTGGTGAACATAAAAATGGGCTGACAGCCAAAAATCAACTTACAGTTGTCTCTCTTGTCCTTACAGGCAACTTGTTTTATTCATTTGGAACATATTAAAGGATTATTAACTTAGCACGAGGTCTGTATGGGAAAATGTCAGACTGAGGTCTTGACAGTACGGACCGAGTGCAGCGAGGTTAATAATTTGTTTATTACATGGCTGTTCTGAGCTGTTTTCATCTTGTTGGTCTTCATTTTGCATGTCCACTTCAAGCTTGTTTGCTGTTAATTCCTCCAATTCAAACTTGTCAGTGTAATAAAATTCACAATTCATAATTTCTTTGTTCGCTGTTTGTTTTGTGTAATTTTGCTCCATGAAAATTGTAAACAAAATTGCAAAACTCTGCGTGCAAATGGTGTTTGGGTGAAAATGGTGTTTTAATATTGGACATCAAAGAAGAATAGTTCAGTTTGGTTCATCCAACAATGGTCCAGTTATTCAAATAACCACTTGTTCCCACCAGGGAATGCAGAACCTTAAGGTCTGTGAGTGCACAACACGTCAACCCTTAAAGCAGATGGGCTACAACAACAAAAGACGACACCGGGTGCCAGAAGGTGCTATGCGCAGTAAAATCCCCACACCCAATTGTCTCTCTCACACACACACACACACACACACACACACACACACACACACACACACACACACACACACACACACACACACACACACACACACACACACACACACACACATCTTCAACCGCTTAGTCCAATTAAAGGTCGCAGGGGGCTGGAGCCAATCCCAGCAGTCAGAGCATGAGGCGGGGTACACCCAGGACAGGATGCCAGTCTGTCACAGGGCCACAAACAGACAAACAAACACAAACAAACACAATCACACCCACTCAACCACCTACGGACAATTTAAAGACTCCAATCCACCTAACCTGCATGTCTTTGGATGTGGGAGGAAACCGGAGCACCCGGAGGAAACCCACGCAAACATGGGGAGAACATGCAAACGCCACACAGAAAGGCCACAGGCGGAAATTGAACCCATGACCTCTCGCTGTGAGGAAACAGCACTAACCACTAAGCCACCGAGCTGCCCTTTTGAGTTTCATCACCAATTAAATTTTCAAACACCTCTTTGTTATCTTATCTTATGTTAGCATTAAACATGTCATTCAAGCATCTCAAACTACATTCCTTAATATCTGCTGTCTGGTTAAAATGTTCACAATCGGTGCATTTTGTAGTGTACCACACGCATTGTCATTCTTTTGCCAGCACGTTGCCTTCTGTCCTTTATTGTCTCTGCTTCTTGCAGCACTTCAATGTTTATTTTTCTGTGGTGGAGTTGTGAATGGCCGGCCGGGCGGACACGTTTCTTCTTTGCAGTGTTCTCTCTGATGGAAGAGGATAATGCTGCTGAAGAGACTAATATGCAGACGAACCACAGGCAAAACGTAACCGCGTGGCTTTCCTGACTGTGCTTGGACTCCACCTCACACCTGCTGGAGACAGGGACTTACACTGTTTCCAGAGATGGTAGACGTCTTTTCATACTGTCTTTCGTTGGCCTTCAATGAGTCTCTTGAATTTTCCTTTGGTTTCCAGAAGTTCACTTTGCAGCTCTTGGATTCTTCTCTGCATGAGAACATACAGACTGCTCTCTGTGCCCGGGACCTGCTCGTGGTTACTGTCCACGCTGGTTTCATTCTCTTCACCTGGAGGGAAAAGGAAGAAGAAAGGCACCTTTTGAATATTGAATATTTGGATGTCTATTTTAAAAAACAAATACCAAATAATTACCTCTGGATATCAGGTAATTTTTTTTCAATAAATAAATTAGACCATTAAAATTAAGGGTGTGCTATCCAATTATGGTATGGGCCCAACATTAGACAAAATTACTGAATCAGATATCGGAAATGACAAAATAAATAAATACATTTGATGACTCTTTTAGTCATGTTGTGGGTTATGCAGAGGTGGACTGGCCATTAAGAGCACCAGGATTTTTCCTGGTGGGCCGATCAATAAATGGGCAGACGGCTGCCCGTTGTTTTAATTTGTCATGGTAACATGGTTTTAGGCAGCGAGCCGTCCAGCCGTCATTTGGACGTTCAAATTTTGAAAAAGACAGCCGAAAAAAAAAAATGGACGGCTTGCCATCTAAAATGCACAGTTTACCAAAGGAGCTGTCTGTGTGTGTGGAGCCAACTGGCTGCAGACTGCAAGGGAGGGAGGGGGGTTTCTGAACGGAGGCATGAGATGTTACATTCTGCTCAGAAACATCAGTGCACATGAGACAGTGAGCGCTGAGCAGAGAGAGAGAGGATTTTAACCCGAGTAAACATGTTAAACAAACAAACAAACCAAAAAAAAACAAAAAAAACAAAAACCGTGGAGCTGCCTTTACTTCTCTCTCCCCTTTACCGATGCTGTTCTGACGGTACCGTCCATGTGCGCATCGTATATTGAATTTATATTGAATGAGATGAAATAAACGGTCAAATATCCTTAAAAAAATCCTTAAAAATGTGAATATGAACTGAACAAAAATCACGCATCAGCGGGGAAAAAAAAAAAACCTGCTGTGGAGAAGCTGTGCAGTGATGTTCAGAGGCACAGATCACATAAAGCAGGTGAGAACTCTAAACTTTAACAGCTGTTATTTTCCAAAGATATCTATTTTCAGTCTTGAGCTTAATGTAGTGTTCAAGCACAAAACATGACTGAGGAGGAGAACAAAAAGGATGACTTCATCACACTAAAATGGAATCAGGATAAAAAGACAAACTGCTGATTTGTATTATTTTTTAAAATTATTAAGCTGCAGCTATGTTTTATTTATTTCAAAGTGAGTTACCTCTTATTTTATTCTGATTTATTTACAAAAAATATGGGGAGTCAAATCAGCCTGCATTGTTCTGTTCAGTATATATCAAAGTTTATATCAAAGGTGTTTGTGTTTGTTCAACAAAGTTTTAAAAACAAAAATAAAATGTTCACATTTTTCTTTATAGGAGTTCTGTAATTTCAGAAATGCATCAGAAACAACCACAAATCACAAAAAGTTGGGACGACATGTAAAATGAAGATAAAAATAAAAATGTTGCACTATTCCCAGTTTCTCCACTCACAGAAGCCAAAAGTTCTTCCAGAGTTGTGTCTTGGTGGCTTCCCTCACTTGTCTCCTTCTAGCAAGGATGTTTAGTTTTTGAGAACTGCCTACCTGACACACATTTACCATAAAGTACCACACTGTTTTCATTTCTGAATGATTGATGTAAATGAAGTCGAAGAAATATTGACTGATTTGGAAATGTTCATGTTTTAATTCCCTGACGTTTCTCAAGAAAACTGGCTGTAAAAATGATTAATTAATTCTTACATTTAGAATAAACTGCCCTGCCCTAACCTTTTTTTTTTTTCTTGGAAAAAGCTGCAGGCCTTAAATGTAGGAATGGATGTATATTACCAAAGAAAATAAAGCTGACCACACAAAACATGAAATATGTTGGCTTCAGACAGTCTGCAGTAAACAGAAGTCAAAGAAAATGTCAGGATGATTGTGGGTCCACCACCACATTTTTCATATCATCCAAAGTTTTCTGATTTGAGGTTGTAAAAAACAAAACAAAACAAAACAAAAAAAAACAAAAAACAAAAAGAACAATTTAAAAAATATATAGTTGAACTGTATATAGAAAAACTTTATAAGCTGTGTTACCTTTATTCATTCATTTTAAAAGGTCAAACTTATTTGTCTGAAGGTGGATCTTTTGACAGTAAAGGTTGCAGACCCAGACTGATCCCAAATATGAGTAAATTAAGTACTTTTACGTATTTATTTTTTGGTGGTTTTTGTGGCATTTTGGAAATGCTCTGTCTTTAAAATGGTACATGTACTCTGGGCAGGTCTGCCAGCTGGTGTTCAAGAGATGAAACTTCAGCCACTCACCCAACAACGGCACCGTTTACATATGTACATAAACATGTATACCATTTCGTTCATACCCGATAGATTAACACAAATGAAAATCAATTTGGCTCACTCAGGGTGCACGGAAATAGCAATCAAATACGTAAATTTTGTGATTTTGCCATTTTGGCTCATTTTGACCCCAGAATTCCATGACCCCCTAAAAAAAGCAGATCCTACCAAGGATTTTTTAAAAATGTGATTTTTCTTCATTTCTAACATATATACAGTATCTACCCATAAAAAATTTGGGACAAATCTGAAGGGGTCATAAATCACCACCTGCCTGGCTCATAATGTATTTAAGACCGGACAATGGCTTCTCTCACCCCAGCTTTTTCCCCACATATCTGTGGACTTCTGTCTCTGCCCTTTTTTTTAAATGTGCCCCATATTCAAGACCAGAGTGAACAAATTGTTACAGAGGACTGTATAAAACTACAACACTGCAGCCTCTAGTCAGCTGCCTCAAGTCTCTGCCTCTATTCTACTGTGCAGAAAGGTGCAGCCCACTGCTCCTTCCACGGTGTGTTCACTTGTATGTAAAAAAAAAAGAAAAAAAAAAGGGGGGGTAAATTCATAGGTTGAATTTCCCCATTGTGGGATTAATAAAGCAATTAATCTTAATCTCAATTTTTTTTAAATTTATATATGTCAATATTAGTATTGTATCTCAATAGCTTCCAGGTCATGTGACCAATTGACTCAAAATCAGTGTGAAATTATAGTACTCCACTGGCTGCATGAGATACACCTCTTGTTTTTACATTTTAAATCAAATCAAATTTCTTATTAATTTTTATACATCAATATTAGCATTTTAGCGCAATAGCTTCCAGGTCACGTGACCAATTAACTCAAAATCAGTGTGGAATCATAGTACTCTACTGGCTGAATAAAATACACCTCTTGTTTTTACATTTGAAATCAAATCAAATTTCTTATTAATTTTTATATATCAATATTAGCATTTTAGCTCAATAGCTTCCAGGTCACGTGACCAATTAACTCAAAATCAGTGTGGAATCATAGTACTCTACTGGCTGAATAAAATACACCTCTTGTTTTTACATTTGAAATCAAATCAAATTTCTTATTAATTTTTATATATCAAAATATTAGCATTTTAGCGCAATAGCTTCCAGGTCATGTGATCAGTTGACTCGAAATCAGTGCGGAATCATAGTACTCCACTTGCTGCATGAGATACACCTCTTGTTTTTACATTGTAATCTCGAAATATTTTAAATAAATTTTTCTATGTAAATATTAGCATTTTGGCAAAATAGCTTCCAGGTCATGGGATCAATTGATTCAAAATCAGTGTAGAATCATAGTACTCCAGTGGCTGCATGCGACACGTCTCTTTTTTGATGATGATGAATACTTTATTGAGCAAGTTAAAAACATTTATACATTGCGCACATTCATCTTTGAAAATCCGTACATTACTCAAAGGGAGTAGAATGAAGTAAAACTTATATTTTCTACCCCCTTTCACATGTTTTATTTTCGACTACGCAGACAAGAATAAATAAAAAAATGTTGAGATCATATATACCTATATAAACACACACCTTGCATTATACATATCAACATGTATTTATATAAATACACTACCTCTATACACAAATACCCTTGCATACACCAATACACACATGAGATTCAATGAGATTTGACAGTATAACACTTTTAACCCACATACATGCACCCATGGGCACCCAGCCCATGCATGCATGCACGCACATTTACCTATATTCGATTAAACCTGATGATATATTATTTTTTTTTTCCCACACACATGTATCATGGGCAACTCGTGTGCATTCATATTTCCCATACGTTCGTCATGCCCAAATAATATAACAGTTTAGATCCACAAACATGCACACCTGTATGTATACTAAGAATTATGTTATTCAGTTTCATATTTTTTTTAATATTTTGAGTTTTAAATTTCTTTTGAATTGATGTACTGTAGTACATACTTTGATGTCCTCAGTTAGGTTATTCCATAAATCCACCCCATGTCTCGTAAGGCACATTTGTTTCATTGTTGTACGAGCATACTGTTTTTTTAAATTATATTTCCTTCTTAGATTGTAATCTCCCTCTCTTTCACTAAACAATTTTTGGAGGTTATCTGATAGTAGGTTTTGTTTCACTTTAAAAATAATTTGTAAAGTTTTAAATTCTGCAAGATCTCTAAATTTTAGTATTTTGGATTGTAAAAACAGTGTACTCGTATGATCTCTGAAGCCTACATTATGGATGATTCTTATTGCCCTTTTCTGTAACTTAAAAAGTGTGTCTACATTACTTTTATATGTATTACCCCATACCTCAATGCCATAGCTAATATATGGTAATATTAATGTGCAATAAATAATATATAAGGACTCCTGATCTAAGAAATGTTTGGCTTTCCCCATTATGGAAATACTTCTGGCCATTTTGGATTGTATGCTAGCAATGTGGGGTTTCCAGCACATCCTGTGATCAATTATTATTCCTAAAAATCTATGTTGGTTAACCCTTTCAATAGGAACCATGTCAATTTTAAGATTTACTTTTGTTTTCATTTCTCGGTTTCCAAAGAGCATTAATTTTGTCTTTGAAATATTAAGTGACAATTTATTACTATCAAACCAATTTTTTAATTTAATAATTTCTATTTGCATTTCGATCACAAGTTGTTCCAGGTTTTCCCCAGAACATACTATCATTGTGTCATCAGCAAAGAGGATAAATTTCAGTTTTTCAGAGATGAATTGCAAGTCATTAATATAAATTAAAAAAAGTGTAGGTCCTAAAACGGACCCTTGTGGAACTCCACAATGTATCTGTTTAAACAAAGATTTATATTCTCCTATTTGTACATATTGTTGCCTGTTGTTTAAATAAGATTGGAGACAATTTAGTGCAATACCCCTTATGCCAATTTTTTCCAATTTACGTAATAATATGTTGTGGTTAATAGTATCAAACGCCTTTTTTAAGTCAATGAAGATCGCCATTGTATGTTTCTTTTTATCAATATTATTTGTTATTTCTTCCACTAAATCAATTAAAGCTAAAGTTGTTGATCTATTTTTTCTGAAACCATACTGGTTATCGTTTAATATCTTGAACTTTTCAATGTATTGATCTAACCGTACTGTATATAGTTTTTCTAAAATTTTTGAGAATTGAGATAACACAGATATAGGTCTATAATTTGAGAATAGATACTTATCTCCACTTTTATATTTAGGTGTAATTTTGGCAATCTTCATTTGACTTGGAAACTCTCCATTAATAAAAGATAAGTTATAGATATAACTTAGAGGTTTTGCAATTTCATTAATGACTTGTTTAATTATTGTAGTGTCCAACTTATTGCAATCTACTGATTTTTTTTGCCTTCAATTCATTAACAGTGTTTATTATATATTTCCATTTCGTCTGTTGCTGATAGAAAGAATGAATCTGAGTTTACTTGTTCAGTACCTATTTCTGAGGCTGAATATGGCATTTTTATTTCAGCTGCCAATTCTGGCCCTATATTGACAAAATAATGATTAAATGCATTTACTAGCTCTTTGTTGTTATAGATCTTTTTATCACTGTCAATGAAATAGTCCGGCAAGGTACTACGGTTCTCCTTTTTCCTGATGACACTATTTATTACATTCCAGAGACCTTTAATATTTCCCTTGTTTTGTTCTAGTTGTGTTTTATAATACATCTTTTTACAATTTCTTAATACACATGTCAACTTATTTTTATATATTTTATATTTATTTTCTGTTTCGATTGTTCTTTCTTTAATAAATACCCTCTATAGCCAGTTTTTCTTTTTACAGGCATTAATTAAACTGCTTGTCATCCATGGGTTGGTTTTAGCTTGTTGTTTGATTTGGATTGATTTCACAGGGCAACATTGATCATAGAGAGTCAAAACTTGTTATAACGTGTTATAAGCCGAGTTAACCTCAGTTTCATCTAATATTACTTTCCAGTCTTGTTTTAATAGACTTTGTTTGAATAGCATTATTGATTCATTTGGTTTTACTCTTATAAAATTAGTAATCTTAATATTTTTCTTGGCTTTCCTATAGTTATAACTTATTTTCATAGTTAAAAATACTGGTAAGTGGTCACTTATATCGTTTATTAATATGCCACTGGAAATGTCATTGTTTAATATGTTAGTGAAAATATTATCAATTAGTGATGAACTCTGTGCAGTGATTCTGGTTGGTTTAGTTATTTTTGGATGGAATGACAAGCTATACACAGTGTCTATAAAATTTTCCGTAGGCTTATGTGTACTCATTTTTAATAAATCTATGTTAAAATCCTCACATATAAAAACATCTTTATGTTCCATTTTCGTATACAAGTTATGCATTAGTTCAGTAAACATTTCAATACTTGATCCAGGAGATCTGTAAACACACGTAATCAATATATTTTTTCTGTTTTCCATTATCAATTCAATTGTTATACACTCCATAATATCATCAATAGCCAATGTCATGTTGTCAATCTGTTTTGCATGTAAGTTTTTATCCACATATAATGCCACACCACCTCCATTTTTTTTTTTGTTTCTGCTCTGTGCAAACATCTCATAATCTTCTAACATAAAGTTGTTTGTTTCATCATTTTTTTTATCCAAGTTTCTGAAATTGCTAATACATTAAACAAAGTACCCAATTGGTTCAAGTAATCTTTTATCTTTTCAAAATTTGCATGAAGGCTGCGACTATTGAAGTGGACAATTGACAACATCTCATTAGGTTTATTCTGAGTTGGTATTTGCTGGTCTTGATAATACATGCAGTCATCATTTATGTCATTATAAAAGTTTATATCCGGGTCAACTTAATCTATAACATGTTGCATTTTAGATTCACTACATTCAAAAGTTTTAAATTGCATTTCTTGGTTTTGTACTTTCATTGTCCTCTATAGGCAGGGAATTGTTAATGTTTAATTTGTCATTTTGAATTGAAGGTAAAACTATCTAGATTTTTTATTTATATTTCATTTTTCAATTGTATTTGTTCAGTTCATGTTCTTCTTTGATGCATAGTACCTTAGCTTCTTCTGGTGTACCTAATAGTTTTATGTAAACTCTGCAGTTAGAGGTCCATGTTCCTTGGATTTTGTTTTGTTTCTTTAGTAGACGGGCTTTTCTAGCTATATCTGCATTTTTTTTGGTCAGATGATCGTTTATGTATACCTTGGTCCCTTTAAGTTTCTTTCCCTGCTTTAATATGGTTATGTTTCCTATTAACAAACCTTACTATTATTGCTGATTTTTGTTGCTTGTCTTTTCGGGGCAACAGATGACATGCCTCTATATCCTGCGTGTTCATTGTAATTCCTTTGGTAGCAAAGAAGGTGACCACCTGCTGCTCCATTGATTCCAGGTCTTTGTCAGTAGGCTCCTCTTCGTTGGTTACTGCTCTTACATAAGTTTTTGGTTTGATGTCAAGGCCTGTAACCATAAGATCGTTTATCCTGGAATATTGTTCAAGCTCTGATACTCTATTTTCAAGAGTTTTAATCTTCACGTCTTTCTCCATATTTTGCTGTTTCAGTTCATTCACTTGGGCCATTAAGTCTATAATTGTTTTTTGTTGGTTCGATATGTTTTGCATGTCCAGTCTTATAAAGTTCAGAGACTTCTTAATGTCCTCTTGCTCCTTTTCAATGGTTGGACTTATGCTTAAAGGGACTGATCTTATGTTTGACTCTGATGTCTCTGTGCCGATCTTTTTTGGCCCCATAATGGTTAATAAGCTCGGTCCTGTTACTTATGCTAAGCTGCTAGCTACCAGCATGCCGCCTGCTTATAGGCTTTTAGTTGCCTCACCGGTCAACCACAATGTTTCCCCGCCGGACAGCTCTCTCCGGACCAGCCACTCAGGCAGTTTTCCCCACCAACCACTCTCTCTATACCTCAGCCGTCCACTGCTACCTCGGTTAGCCCACGGGCCAACCTCGCTCCTCCGCCGCTGCCTCGGTTAGCTCACAGGCCAACCTCACCGGGGCGTTGCTTGTGTTTGTATTTTAAGTCTGTTAATATTTTTAATTAATTTTAAATGTACATTTTAGCCTTTTTGCTCAATAGCTTCCAGGTCATGTGATCAATTGACTCAAAATCAGTGTGGGATCATAGTACTCCACTGGCTGCATGAGATACACCTCTTGTTTTTGCATTTTAAAACTATAAATATTTTGAATCAATTTTATATGTAAATATTAGCATTTTAGCTCAATAGCTTCCAGGTCATGGGATCAATTGACTCAAAATCAGTGTGAAATCATAGTACTCCACTGGCTGCATGAAATACACCTCTTGTTTTTGCATTTTAAATCTGTTCATATATATTTTTTTAATTTTTATATGTAAATAGCATTTTAGCTCAATAGCTTCCAGGTCATGGGATCATTCGACTCAAAATCAGTGTGGAATCATAGTACTCCGCTGGCTGCATGAGATACACCTCTTGTTTTTGCATTTGAAAACTCTGAATATTTTTAATTAATTTTTCTATGTAAATATTAGCATTTTACCTCAACAGCTTCTCAGTAGCTTAAAAAACAATACGAGGTCTATTAGAAAAGTATCCGACCTTATTATTTTTTTCAAAAACCATATGGATTTGAATCACGTGTGATTACATCAGACATGCTTGAACCCTCGTGGGCATGCGAGAGTTTTTTCACGCCTGTCGGTTACGTCATTCGCCTGTGGGCAGTCTTTGAGTGAGGAGTGGCCCACCCTCTCGTCGATTTTTTTCATTGTTTAGGAATGGCTCAAAGACTGCTGCTTTGTTTGATCAAAATTTTTTCAAAACTGTAAGGCACAACTGAGTGGATACCATTCGATAAATTCAGCTGGTTTTCGGTAAAAATTTTAACGGCTGATGAGAGATTTTGGTCTGGTAGTGTCGCCATAAGGACGGCCCACAGCGCCTGACGGAGATCTGCGCTTCGAGGCGGCAGTGTCTCGCCGTTTCAAGTTGAAAACTTCCACATTTCAGGCTCTGTTGACCCAGTAAGTCGTCAGAGAACAGAGAACTTGCAGAAGAAGTCGGCATGAGGAGTTTATTCGGACATTCCATTGTTAACAGACATTTTGTAATGAAAGAACGTGCGGGCAGAGTCGCATGTCGGGCCGGACCCGACCGCGGGGGGTCGCGACAGGAAAAACACCTCCGTTGGAAACCTTAACGGGCAAGTTGGAACATGCCCAAGCTGTTAAACAATTTCTCAGTTACTCACTTGTTGAAAGCCATCAAAAGCCGCCTGAATTTTACAAATGGTTTTCAACACGGAGGTGTTTTTCCTGTCGCGGCGCACACAGATTTGCAGAGTCGTCACGGAACCGACTCGGCGAATTTGCGGGCACGTCTTTCATTAAAAAATGTCCTTAAACAGTGGAATGTCCGCATAAAGTCCTCATGCCGGCCTCTTCTGAATCTTCTTTGTTCTCTCACGACGTCCTGGGTGAATTAAGCCTTAAATTAGGATGTTGTCAGGTCGAAACAGGCCGAATACGGCGCCTGGAAGCGCTGCACGACGTCCCGCTCCGTGGGAAGTCCTTACACCGACAGAAACACCCCATAATCTCTCATCAGCCGTTAAACTTTCACCGAAAACCAGCTTAATTTCTCGAATAGTGTCCACTCGGATATTCCTCACAGGTCCAGAAAAAATTTTGATAAAGCAACGCGCGCCGTCTCGAGCAGCGTGTGAAACAAAGGAATTCAGCCGAGAGGGCGGGACCACATCTCACTCAAGGCCTGCCCACAGGGAAATGACGTCACCGACACGCGTGACAAAACGCACGCATGCGCACGAGGGTTCAAGCATGATTGGTGTAATCGCACGTCATTCAAATCCATATAGTTTTTGAAAAAATAAAAGGTTGGTTTATTATCTAATAGACCTCGTATCTCTGGTTTGACTGTCCCACCCTTTTATTTTGAAAACAGGAAGTCGGTACGCGCCGTAGCCGTGTACTATGTCCGTACACTCTCACGAGCGCCACTAGCTTAGCTTATCCATCCATCCATCCATTTTCTTCCGCTTTATCCGGAGTCGGATCGCGGGGCAGCACCTCAAGCAAAGCTGCCCAAACCTTCCGATCCACACACACCTCCCCCAGCTCCTCCGTGGGAACCCCAAGGCATTCCCAAGCCAGCCGAGAGACATAATCCCTCCAGCATGTCCTGGGTCTTCCCCGGGGCCTCCTCCCGATGGGACATGCCCGGAACACCTCTCCAGCGAGGTGTCCAGGGGGCATCCGGAAAAGATGCCCGAGCCACCTCAACTGGCTCCTTTTGACATGGAGGAGCAGCGGCTCGACTCCGAGCTCCTCCCAAGTGACCGAGCTCCTCACCCTATCTCTAAGGGAGTGCCCAGCCACCCTGCGGAGGAAACTCATCTCGGCCACTTGTACTCGCAATCTCGTTCTTTCGGTCATGAGCCAAATCTCATGACCATAGGTGAGGATCGGAACGTAGATCGATCGGTAAATCGAGAGCTTTGCCCCCGTACTCAGCTCTCTCTTCACCATGACGGTCCGATACAGCGACCGCATCACTGCTGATTTTCATCCCAGATGCTTCACACTCGGCTGCAAACCGCCCCAGTGTACGCTGAAGGTCCTGATTTGACGAAGCCAACAGAACCACATCATCCGCAAACAGCAGAGATGAGATTCTGTGGTTCCCAAACCAGACCCCCTCTACACCCTGGCTGCGCCTAGAAATTCTGACCATAAAAATAATGAACAGAACCGGTGACAAAGGGCAGCCCTGGCGGAGGCCAATGTGCACTGGAAACAGGTTTGACTTACTACTGGCAATGCGAAAGAAGCTCCTGCTGCGGTCGTACAGGGACTGGATAGCCCTAAGCAAAGGACCCCGGACCCCATTCTCCCAGAGCACCCTCCACAGGGTGCCCCGAGGAACACGGTCAAACGCCTTCTCTAGATCCACAAAACACATGTGGACTGGTTGGGCGAACTCCCATGAACTCCCATGAGTCTTTTATATTTATTTATTTGGTCTTTTCTTACTCTTAATGCATATTGCTGTTAAATGTCACTGTACAGATGTTATAAGTGTTACATGGGGTATTTAGGGGGTTATTTATTGCACTGGTTGCTCTTTTAACTACGTATGTGGATGCTCCAGACATAATTTCAATGTTCTTTGTGGCACTGACAATAAATGCTTGAATCTCTTGAATCTTGAACCCTTGAGCACCCGATAGAGCGTGTAGAGCTGGTCCAGTGTGCCGCGACCAGGACGAAAACCACACTGCTCCTCCTGAATCCGGCCACAGCTACGAGCGGCCACATCGACAATGGAGGTGGAGAACATGGTCTACTCAGACTCCATGTCTCCAACCTCCCCCGGGATCTGGGAGAAGCTCTCCCGGAGGTGGGAGTTGAAGACCTCGCTGACAGAGGGTTCCGCCACTCGTTCCCAGCAGACCCTCATGATACATTTGGGCCTGCCAGGTCTGACCGGCTTCCTCCCCTCCCAGCGGATCCAACTCACCACCAGGTGGTGATCGGTTGACAGCTCAGCCCCTCTCTTCACTCGAGTGTCTGGGACATGTGGCCGAAGGTCAGATGATACGACTACAAAGTCGATCATTGACCTCCGGCTCAGGGTGTCCTGGTGCCACGTGCACTTATGGACACCCTTGTGCTCGAACATGGTGTTCGTGATGGACAAACTGTGACTAGCACAGAAGTCCAACACCTGACCACCACTCGGGTTCAGATCGGGGAGGCCGTTCTTGCTGATCACCCCCCTCCAGGTCTCAGGAGAACAATGGAGTCCCCAGTCAGAGCGCTATCTAGTACCCCTCCCAGGGACTCCAAGAAGTTCGGGTACTCTGCACTGCCGCTCGGCCCGTAGGCCGAGTCAACAGTCAGAGACCTGTCCCCGACCTGAAGGCGTAGGGACACGACCCTCTCGTTCACCAGAGTGAACTCCAACACATGGCGACTGCACTGGGGAGCAATATGCGACCCAGCTCTCTGCCTTTCCCCGTGGGCAACTCCAGAAAAGTGGAGTGTCCAGCCCCTCTCCAGGAGTTGGGTACCAGAGCCCAAGCTGTGCGTGGAGGTGAGCCCGACTATCTCTAGTCGGTTTCTCTCAACCTCCCGCACAAGCTCAGGCTCCTTCCCCCCCACTGAGGTGACATTCCATGTCCCAACAGCCAGGGGCTGTGAGCACGGACCGGGCCGCCGGGCCACTCGCCTTCGACCGCCACCCAGTCCTCTCTGCACCCGACCCCCATGGCCCCCTCTACAGGTGGTAAACCCACAGGAGGGCGGGCCCACATCGCTCTTTTGGGCTGAGCCCGGCCGGGCCCCATGGGCTAAGGCCCGACCACCTGGCGCTCGCGTGTGAGCCCCAACCCCAGGCCTGGCTCCGGGGTGGGGCCCCGGCTCCGCCATACCGGGCGACGTCTCGGTCCTTGATTTTTTACTGGTCATAGGAGCTTCTGAACTGCTCTAACTCTGACCCATCACCTTGTTTGCCTTGGGAGACCCTACAAGGGGCACAAAGCCCCCGACAACATAACTCCTAGGATCATCCGGGTACGCAAACTCCCCCACCGCGATAAAGTGGCAGCTAGAGGGGGAGCTTAGCTTATGACAAGCTAAAAGTGGACGCTCTCGTTTTCGCCGAACAACTTTCCACAGTTTCTGTGTTAGTACGCGCCACTGAACTATACGTGGTACGCGCCCATGGCCGACGTGCTTGATAAATTCCTACGCAAAAAGTAGTTCCCATATAATTGACAATGAGTTTTTCACATCTACATTAATTCTAAAATTTACCAGTAATAAAATTATAAAGATAACTGAAGTTTTAAGAGTGGCCGTAGTAAATATTTAAGAAACTTAAAGTTTATGAGCAACTTCACCTGTTATTGCACAAGCACATTGTAAACATTGACATGATGGAGTTTGATGCGAAAGAGTTGCTCAGAGTCGCACTGTGGCTGGAGTAAAGAAAAGGTTTACCGTCAGCAAAGAAGAGGGTCTGTCCAATATCTAACGTAAAACTAATTTCACTGCGGTTATTAAGAAAGGGAAACTGACAATGTTTGACGAGATATGGGGGCCATTTAGAGAATTTGTGAAAAAATGTGAACTTAGCAAATATTAATGAAGAAGATTTGTAATATGGTGACTAATCTGTAAACCTGACATTTTCCATTTTTTTTTTTTTTTTTTTTTTTTTAGAATTTGATTGTTTACCTGTGTGTACACAAATAAGTGCTAAGTCTGAGGAAGAAGTTTTTAAAATTTTTTGACTAATGTTTTTGCACAGTGCTGAGAAATAACTCTGATGTATGTGTGTCAATTTAAAATAAATGAACACAGTGTTCCAAAAAAGAAAATATGGGAAACTGTTCAATTATCCTATACAAAAAAAAAAGATTATTATTGCAGCAGTAGCTGAAGTGTTAGTCGGAATCATCGAATGTAGAAATCCAATAAATAACAATAACTGGAAAAAAAAGAAGTACGTAATAGTAATTTGCCTTACACCCGGAAGTAGATATGCTGTATTTCCTGTTGTGCTCGCTAGCCAAAATTTACAAACGTGTTGGTCAGCCGAGGCATCGTAAAAATGAGTAATTTCAGTCTATGGTGAATATACGCTGCTCAGGGAGTGTAAGTAAAGCTTATTGTGCAATTAAAGAACGTCAGCTGAGAAAAATGTAAACGTCATGTGATGAAGTGTTGACGCTTTGATGCGCTAAAGTTAGCCGAAAAGCTAGTTAGCTGTGATGGCAACGTCTGCTCTCCCGCTTGTTTCTGCTCCTCCGAGGTACGTGCAGCTAACAGAGAAGACAGTGATCACAAAATGCTGGTAAGCAGTTTACAGGTGCATGTAAAAAAAAAAAACAAATATTGTGGGAAAAATTCAATATTTTGTCATGTATTTCAAAAAGTGGAAATGTTTATTCTGGACTCATTACATCGACAGTAAAATGTTTCAGGCGTTTTGAAATGCCTCCAAAACAACAACAATAACAATGTGTAGCTCAAAAATATTATAGTATTTCCTAACATCAGTTCATCAAAAGGATTTTTAATGCAGAAATGTTGAATTGGGTGGGGGATATACTGTTATAGTGGTTCCAGTTGAGAGCTGGTTCCAGATGTTATTTTTAATGTCAGGATCATTTATTTTCTGACAGTTCCCCATTATGCAAAAACTCATGTTGTCAATCTCCAACTGGCTGAACAACTGTGTAGGCCTACATTTCCCACATAAGTGGTCAGGAATTGATGAAGAATTGAACCAAAAAGTAGGATCTATTTTGGCACCAATGTCAGTAACACCAATTTAACTTTCAACTTTTAAATTCAGCTTTTAAGTTGCGAGTTGCAAACTGTCAGTAATCCTTACAAACAAAGATAAGAAGAGTTTGCCAAAAAGGTCTCAAGTCTTCACATCTCGACATAGAGACCTGCAGCGGGAGAGAAAGATGCTGCTTTCAGCTGTGCACTGCAGCGGAGAGAAGCTCTCTCAGCTGCTGTTCACTGTGCGGAACACTGAAGTCGCTTGACTGGTGATCTCATTTTAAAAAATGTATGTGTGAAGGCAGAACTTGGCGACCAGAGAGTCACCACATCCAGCTCAGTAAAAGTAATCTGACATATCGGCCGTTATAATTTACATGTCATTTACTCAATTATATGGAGTATATGAGTCCTTCCCAAATCTGGTGTGACACATTCCTAGGAGCTAATTGTGCTAAAAAAGTAAGGGAAATTTGAGATAAGATTGCACGATGCCCAGTGTTTTGTTTCAAAGCCAAACTATTGATGTTGTTGTTGTCCATTCGGCTGCTCCCGTTTTTGTGTTTGGGGTAGCCACAGCGGATTCAACCAAATCTGCATTGGTATTTGGCACAAGTTTTACGCCAGATGCCCTTCCTGACGCAACTCCAGTTTTACCTGGAGAAACACGCAGCCGCTGGTGTTCCACAGAGGTCTCCCATCCAAGTACTAACCAGGTCCCGCACTGCTAAGCTTCTGAGATCTGACGGGATCAGGCTTACACAGAGCAGATCGGCTGCACAAAGCCAAAATACTGATATTGATCTCATTGTCAATTAACCTATAAACATAACTTCATATCAGTAATCTTACATCCACTGAAATCAAGATTTTAAACCAGGGCTGGTTTAAAACAAAAAACAAACACTTTTTTTCCCCTAAAAAGTCATGATTTTTTTTTTTAAATTTAAAATCGACTTTATTAATTTAAAAACAATTTTCATTTTTATTTATTTCACTCTTCTAAATGAGACTATACAAATAATATCATTAGTTAGAATTATTGACATGTTAAAACATAAAGGTGCACATACAGCACATACATACAGCTGCCATTAATTAATGGTACTGATTTCATATTTCGTGATGTTTTAAGTACTGATTTCTAAAAAAACAAAACAAAAACATTTATATATATTTAAATCATACCAGCCCTCATTTAAACCACAGGGCGATGCTTTGGATTTTTCAGACTACATATGCTTCCCGAGATGCTGGTGCTGTCTCTGTCAGTGAGAAAAGGCAATGTGGTTTTTTCTTGTGGACATTCATGTCCTTGACAAACCTAATTATCATTATCCTTATCATTGTCATCTTTGTCATTTTAGCCAAAAGCAACGCAAAGCACTTTTGAGGAAAGAAAGAAGAAAGCGAAAACGTCAAGCTCTCGCCCAAGCCAAAGAATGGGGTATAAAATTTACTTCTGATGGTTGTGTTATTTGTAGCTTGAGCATTAATTATATACTCACAGCTTTTGCTATTCCACAGGTCAACAGCATGAGGTGGGTCTTATCGCAGAGGAAGCTGGAGATGTAAATGAAGAAGATGATCATACTGCTGAGGTGGAAAGGTGACTGTGCTGAAAAACTTGAAGAGACATTTTTTTTTTAATCCCCTGCTGGCTGAAGGCTCAAATGGGGGTTTGTGTCATGGGTCTGTCTATCCCTCTGTCCCTTCCAAAAAAGGGTATAAGTGTTGTGAAATCAACTCCTCTCACATTTTTTAGGAGGCATGTCATGAAAGTTGGTACAAGTCCTTGTTATATGTTGGCAATACGCACTTTATCATTTCTTTTGAGTTGGGCCCATTTTGAGTGATACCCCTTGATTAACAAATATAGACTCCATCAATTTCATGAGTGGGCGCCTGCATTCTGAAATCAACTCCTCTCATTTTTAGGAGGAATTTTGTGAAACTTGGTGCAAGTCCTCTATAGGTTGGTAATATGCATATTGTACAAAATTGACACATTTTGGCAGAGTTATTGCCCTTGATTAACAAACCTAGACACTGTTAGTTTCATGAATTGGTGTCTGCATTCTGAAATCCAATACCACATACCTTGAAATGTTACCAGAATGTAGCAAGCATTTGTACCAAAGCAACATTTGCCAGCAGGGGATTTTATGCTCTCAGAACACTCTTGTTAGCTATGTTGGCCAGTCACCGAAGTCTTGTAAACTAGAAAAGAATTAAAACCTTTATATTGAAGACTCTTCAATTTCAATTAAATTTTTTTCATTTATATAGCGCCAAATCACAACAAAGCTGCCTCAAGGCACTTCACACAGGTAAGGTTTAACCAACCCCTAGAGCAAGCATACAGGCGACAGTGGTAAGGAAAAACTCCCTGTGATTATTTGAGGAAGAAACCTCAAGCAGACCAGACACAAAAGGAGTGACCCTCAGCTTGGGCCATGCTACAGACCTTTGGAGTCACTATCTTATTGTTTATTTAAAAAATTAAAATCTTCATATCAAAAACTATTTCTGGAACAAGGTGTAATCTATATTACGTTACACTTAAAAGTCTGGTGCATGTACATCTGAAACATCGAGACTGCAGTAACCACTGGTCTCTATATATGTATTGGATGGTGGTGTAGTAAAGTGTACTTTCCACAGTTCATGATAATAAGTGCAGTGTTTTCCTGAGAATTTTTTGTAGGTCTACTCGTAGTGGTTTTCACAGAAAACAACACAAAACCACAGTACATTCTGTGGAAAAAATGAGGATCTCAGAAATGCTAAAGTTGCGCTCATTATTTATGTAATCCTGCTATAGTCCTGTAAAATGTCTGATCATTGGTTACATTTTTTTTTTCGATATTAAAGAATACCCCAAAACTAAAATCACACTTACAGTATCACTAACCTTCCCCACCACCAACTGTTAATGTTGTGTATTGGTGTGAGAATAGGTGAATGTGAGGCATCATTATAAAGCTCTTTGTGTGTCTGTCTCAGATCGAAAAGCATTATGGAAATGTGTCCATATACAGTTTTATTTGATTTGCCTTTCAGACAGTGGCTTCATGAAGAGTGGCTGGAAAGAGAGAGACTTGCTCAGGAAGAATTCAAGCTCAAGTCTGAGAGAGAGGAAGCTGCACGGAAAAGAAAAGAGGAAGAGGAGGTAATATACTAGTTTTTTGTTTGTGACATGATCAGGATTCTAGCTAGGACCATTTTAGTGCCGGGTAAATTATGTGATCACGCCTCATAGCTGTAGGGTTTTATACCACTAAAACATTATTGGCAACCCCTATTTTAACTAATTTTGAGTGGTTTTAGATGCATTGAAAGGAAGAATAATAAACAAAAAATTATATTTATGTTGTAATATTTGTAAGATCAAAGTTCTTTTTGCATGTTTCTGTCAAAGTCTAAGTTAATAAATAAAAAACTTTGAAAACATTAAAAACACATTGATGGACATACATTTACTCTCCTTCAAAAATGACACATCAGCCTTTAATTCAGTGAAGCAGGCAGTTTTTCTGTCATCCTGACAGTTTGTTTGTTTTTTCAACATTTTTCAGTGGGATTGCATTACTTTTCCTTTTTTTAAACAATATAACACCTAATTGCCTTGTTTAAACAAGAGCTGAACCTGGACTGATTTGTCAACCCTAAGGCCCTTCTATCAATTCAATTTCAATATATTTCCTTTATATAGCGCCAAATCACAACAGAGTTGCCTCAAGGCGCTTCACACAGGTAAGGTCTAACCTTACCAACCCCCAGAGCAACAGTGGTAAGGAAAAACTCCCTCTGAGGAAGAAACCTCAAGCAGACCAGACTCTCCCTTCTCCCCCCATTGCTCAGTTTAGATGGGCGGACAGCTCTAAGAAGAGTCCAGAACTTTTTCGATTTACAGATGATGATGGAACAGAAATATTTCTGTATCTGTACCCTTCCCCAGATTTGTGCCTTGAGACCATCCTGTCTCAGAGATCTACAGACAATTCCTTTGACTTCATGTTTGGTTTGTACTCTGACATGCACTGTCAACTGTGGGACCTTAAATGTAGACAGGTGTGTGCCTTTCCAAATCATGTCCAGTCAACTGAATTTACCCCAGGTGGACTCCAGTTGAGCTATAGAAACATCTCAAGGACAATCAGTGGAAACAGGATGCACCTGAGCTCAATTTTGATTGACTGTAAATACTTATGTACATGTGATTTCTTAGTTTTTTATGTTTAATAAATTTGCAAAAATCTTTAAAAAAGCAAAACAGAACAAAAAACTTTGTTCAAATTGTTATTATGGGGTATTGTGTGCAGAATTTTGAGGGGAAAAATTAATTTCATCCATTTTGGAATAAGGCTGTAACATAAAATGTGAAAAAAGTGCAGCACTCTGAATGCTTTCTGGATGCACTGTATTTTTTGGAATGTGTTGCAGGCCTTCAGTGCAGGAACAAATTAAATGAAGTTGACTACACAAAACATGAAATATCTTTGGTACATACTGTCTGCAATGAAATAAAAGTCAACGTAAATATGAGAATAACCCCCCCCCCCCTTGTTTTTCCATATCTAACTTTTTATGATTTGTTTTTACATATTCAACTTTTGCTGATTTGAGGTTATAATTAGATTGAGGGTTGAAAAAAGCAATCAAGAATTCCAGTTTTTCTGTGTATGTTTTCATTGATGATTTTAATTAAGATGAATCTATTTGTTTTTTGTTTTTTAAAAACTGGCTTCATATGTTCTTGTGTCTGCAGCGGAGGATTAAAGAGGAATGGGAGGCTCAGCAGAGGCGTGAACAAGAAGAAAAAGAGCAAAAGCAGCTGGAGAAGCAGCATAGAGAGGTGAAATGGGCCCCAGGCGGATAGAAACAAAGAGAAATATATCCTCTTCTACTTCACCACTGAGTTTATTATTCAAACAGTTCCACCATTAAACATAATTTATTTTGAATTTAAATTATGATTTTTCTTAAGTGGAGTTTTTCCCTTGAATGTAAACTTTACCTATACATTTTTAATCTTTCCTTAACTGAGTGGCACAAACGGCCCCTCCTCCTAAACTAAGATACACAGAGAGAGAGAGAGAGAAATAATACCTTCACAGCATCTTCAACTTTTGCAGCAAGAATGTATCTTTTACTGTGTGAAATCTGTCTGTGAAATTGTTTTCCGAAAACCCAGAAGAGTTCAGATTGTTCGGCTAAAATGCACACCAATTTTTGTGACCATCAGTTATTGTGAATGTGATCTTAACACCCAGAAACAGATATGTCATGTTGACCTCTGCATATTTTTACCAACAATGTCTTTACACCATTTATAGGAGGCTGTTCAGAAAATGTTGGATGAAGCAGAAAATCAGGTATAAACAGCAGGAACAGCAGCACACGTGTACATGGCTCATGATGACACAACAGGAAAACAACTTTTTTCTGAGATTATACAATATATTCAAAGTCAGCATACATATGTATCTAAAATTTTCAGTAAAACCACCTCACCATTCAGGATTTGGTGTGGATTTTTTAGGAAGAAAACCAGATTCATTGTAAAAAAAAATTCTTGACCATAGGATACATCAGAACTGTTAAGTATTGACAGGTAAAGCTTTGGTATTTGTCTTGAGTTTATTGATAATGAATTGACTGTTTAGTGTCGTCTCACTTTCAGCTAGAGAACAGAGGTCTGTGGATGAATCCTGAGGCTCCAGTGATAGAAAACTCTGAGAACTATGGGACAGAGCATGATGTAGCCAACTGTTCATTTTTTCTTAAGACTGGAGCATGTCGATTTGGTGACAGGTATTTTGATTCTGTTTTTGATAATGATTTGCAGCAGTAAAATCCAGACCTGCCAACTGCTATGCATTTTGCGTAAGAAGTACGCATTTCAGGAATTACTGTATAAAAATATCAATCAATCAATTTTTTTTAATATAGCGGCAAATCACAACAAACAGTTGCCCCAAGGCGCTTTATATTGTAAGGCAAGGCCATACAATAATTATGTAAAACCCCAACGGTCAAAACGACCCCCTGTGAGCAAGCACTTGGCTACAGTGGGAAGGAAAAACTCCCTTTTAACAGGAAGAAACCTCCAGCAGAACCAGGCTCAGGGAGGAGCAGTCTTCTGCTGGGACTGGTTGGGGCTGAGGGAGAGAACCAGGAAAAAACCATGCTGTGGAGGGGAGCAGAGATCGATCACTAATGATTAAATGCAGAGTGGTGCATACAGAGCAAAAAGAGAAAGAAACAGTGCATCATGGGAACCCCCCAGCAGTCTACGTCTATAGCAGCATAACTAAGGGATGGTTCAGGGTCACCTGATCCAGCCCTAACTATAAGCTTTAGCAAAAAGGAAAGTTTTAAGCCTAATCTTAAAAGTAGAGAGGGTGTCTGTCTCCCTGATCTGAATTGGGAGCTGGTTCCACAGGAGAGGAGCCTGAAAGCTGAAGGCTCTGCCTCCCATTCTACTCTTACAAACCCTAGGAACTACAAGTAAGCCTGCAGTCTGAGAGCGAAGCGCTCTATTGGGGTGATACGGTACTACGAGGTCCCTAAGATAAGATGGGACCTGATTATTCAAAACCTTATAAGTAAGAAGAAGAATTTTAAATTCTATTCTAGAATTAACAGGAAGCCAATGAAGAGAGGCCAATATGGGTGAGATATGCTCTCTCCTTCTAGTCCCTGTTAGTACTCTAGCTGCAGCATTTTGAATTAACTGAAGGCTTTTTAGGGAACTTTTAGGACAACCTGATAATAATGAATTACAATAGTCCAGCCTAGAGGAAATAAATGCATGAATTAGTTTTTCAGCATCACTCTGAGACAAGACCTTTCTAATTTTAGAGATATTGCGTAAATGCAAAAAAGCAGTCCTACATATTTGTTTAATATGCGCTTTGAATGACATATCCTGATCAAAAATGACTCCAAGATTTCTCACAGTATTACTAGAGGTCAGGGTAATGCCATCCAGAGTAAGGATCTGGTTAGACACCATGTTTCTAAGATTTGTGGGGCCAAGTACAATAATTTCAGTTTTATCTGAGTTTAAAAGCAGGAAATTAGAGGTCATCCATGTCTTTATGTCTGTAAGACAATCCTGCAGTTTAGCTAATTGGTGTGTGTCCTCTGGCTTCATGGATAGATAAAGCTGGGTATCATCTGCGTAACAATGAAAATTTAAGCAATACCGTCTAATAATACTGCCTAAGGGAAGCATGTATAAAGTGAATAAAATTGGTCCTAGCACAGAACCTTGTGGAACTCCATAATTAACTTTAGAAATATACTGTTCAAGCTATGAGCCTTGTAAAAATAGCACATCATGAACATAGTGAGCATGATTCAAAGTGTATTTTAACACTTTTCATCACTTTGATGAAGGTGGTATTGCTGTGTGATGCAGCAATTTTCAGTTAGCATTAGGTTCTATACTTTTAGAATGGAGCGGTAATACTGGGACATTGAGTTGTGCAGTGGTGGGGGTGTTTTTTTTAATAATCAGAGGTCAAATTAACATAACTGAAGTAGTATGTCTGGTCCATATGTCACAGTCAGAGGTGTCAGGCCTAAATTATGTTTATAGAAGGAGAGTGTGTAAACTGTCGTGGTACTCTGGGACTTTGGAATTGTTTAACATTAAACCTCAAATACATGAAAATGTAAAAGGTAGATTAAAAACTTGTTTTATAGTATATTACCAACTAAATAATTATCTTTTTTATCATTACTATTTGCATTTTCAAATGTGCTCCATGAAAATTAAAACCAAGATGAGAACAATGAATGAAGGAATTTTTTAAAATACAATTTTACATTTAAGAAATACTCACCTTCAACCGCTTAGTCCAATTAAGGGTCGTGGGGAGAAATACAGTAATTGGCCATAACAATGTGGCCACTGACAGGTGACATGAATGACATTGATTACCTCATCAGAGTAGCACCCATCAGTGGGTGTGGTATATTAGGTAGCAGCTTAACATTTTGCCCTTGAAGTTGACATGTTGGAAGCAAGAAAAATGGTGACACATCACAATCTGAGCAACATTGGCAAGGAGGGCTCCAGTTGCAACCAGATACTCTTATTTTGTTACCATTTTTTGAGACTACGTGAGTCCTCTTTATAGCCACTCGTGCATGAGTAATCTGCAAATTTCCCTCTTTTGACTTTTTCTTCCCATGAGTGAATCTGAAGGGGGGTTATGTGTGCAAGTGATTAGTCAACTCAGCGTTGTATTTAGATGCCACCCTTCGATTAAAAAGCTTGATGAATATATAAGGGAAGCAGATTTTACGTACCTGCACAAGATGCACGGCATCTTGTCCATCTGTATAGATTCTACTTGTTGCGCTGCGCGTGGAGCTTACAGCTCCATCACGCTGCTCTGTGTGAGCACACGAAAAATGTACACAGTTTGGTATCAGTCAGAAATTGCAACCCAGAATTCTGACATTGTTTACCTACGGTGAAGAATGGATATCGAGTGGCGCATGCTCTGTCTGTGAGGGTGTACTGTGAGCAGGCCAACTAAAGTCGGCTGTCACCCTTTTTACTTTTGTAGCTGTCAGTAGTGTTTCAGGATTAAACAAAAAAGTGATTTTAAAAACTTGTATTTTTTTTCTTTAAAGATAGTAGGGAGACCTACACAGTATTATAGTATAGACTATAGGCAGGTGGTCACAAAATTATGGCTGATCAATGCTTGTGGCTGTGCTTAATTGATTGTCAAGGCGTATAGTACAGCTGAAAAGTCAACCAGTTCACACAACAGATTCACATTTTAACCATATTTCCGATCCGTCAGGCCTGTACTATTATCGGGCAAATGTTGCATTTGACACTCCCAATATGCTGGAAGGTACAAGAGTCCATAAACCACACAAAAGTTTTCAAATTGTAAATCTAACAAGAGGCGCTGCTTCTTTTGATTTCAGTTTAATACAACCCCAATTCCAATGAAGTTGGGACGTTGTGTGAAATTAAAATAAAAACAGAATACAATGATTTTCAAATCCTCTTCAACCTATATTCAATTGAATACACCACAAAGACAAACTGATAGACTTTTTTGTTTTTGTGAAAATATTTACTCATTTTGAAATGGATGCCTGCAACACATTTCAAAAAAGTTGGGACGGAGCAACAAAAGACTGGGAAAGTTGATGAATACTCAAAGAACACCTAAATGGAAACAGGTGAGTGTCATGATTGGGTAACTATAAAAGGAGCATCCCGAAAAGGCTCAGCCATTCACAAGCAAAGATGGGGCGAGGATCACCAGTTTGTAAACAGCTGTGTGAAAAAAAAATAGTCCAACAGTTTAAGAACCATGTTTATCAACGTTCAGTTGCAAGGAATTTAGGGATTCCATCATCTACAGTCCATAATATAATCAGAAGATTCATAGACTCTGGAGAACTTTCTACACCTAAGTGGAAAGGCTGAAAACCAACATTCAGTGCCTGTGATCTTCGATCCCTCAGGCAGCACTGCATTAAAAACCAACATTGTGTAAAGGATCTTACCGCGTGGGCTCAGGAACACTTCAGAAAACCATTGTCAGTTAGCACAGTTCATCGCTACATCTACAAGTGCAAGTTAAAACGCTACCATGCAAAGCGAAAGCCAAACATGAACAGCATCCAGAAACGCTGCAGTCTTCTCTGGGCCCGAGATCATTTGAAATGGACAGACACAAAGTGGAAAAGTGTGTTGTGGTCTGATGAGTCCACATTTCAAATTGTTTTTGGAAATCATGGACGTTGTGTCCTCCAGAAAAAAGAGGAAAAAAACCATCCAGATTGTTACCAGCGCAAAGTTCAGTTCTGTGATGGTATGGGGGTGTGCTAGTGCCCATGGCATGGGCAACTTATATATCCCATTGAAAATATGTGGCGTATTATGAAGCGCAAAATACGACAATGGAGACCCCGGACTGTTGAACAACTGAAGTCGTACATCAAGCAAGAATGGGAAAGAATTCCACCTACAAAACTTCAACAATTAGTGTCCTCAGTTCCCAAACACTTATTGAGTGTTGTTAGAAGGAAAGGTGATGTAACACAGTGGTAAACATACCACTGTCCCAGCTTTTTTTTGAAACGTGTTGCAGGCATTCATTTCAAAATGAGCAAATATTTGCACAAAAACAATAAAGTTTATCGGTTTGAACATTAAATGTCTTGTTTTTGTGGTGTATTCAATTGAATATAGGTTGAAGAGGATTTGCAAATCATTGTATTCTGTTTTTATTTACATTTTACACAACGTCCCAACTTCATTGGAATTGGGGTTGTAGATGCTTTTCCTGAAATATTCCTGAGAATGAAATGTTAATTCAGTCACTGTACAGGTTTATCCTCATCGCGATGAAGCAGTGCTTCTCCTGCAGCTACGCTCCCCACAGACAGCTGCGAAAACAGACCAAGACCATTTTTTACTCTTTTATGCTGCAAAGCCGTGTCCTCTGTTCATATTCAGTTCTAGAAAGAAAGAAATATGTAAAAGTTGAAACACAAAGCCCCCATTACCACGACCAACACCAGCAGTTGCTACGCAAAATGTTTTTGCAGCCTTGGCAGGTCTATTTGTGAATCTGTCAATTAATGAAAGATGAATTAAAAGAAATCCCCCACAATGTGATTGTCAGTTCTCTCTTCTGAATTTGAGTCCAGATGTTCAAGAAAGCACATTTATCCCACATCGAGCCATACTTTGATGATCCGCGGTATGTTTACAACATTTGGAATGGAGGAGTCTTGCCGTGATGATTACGACATTGACGCTTGTTTGGAGCACAGCGAGGAAGAGCTGCAGGAGTATTTCCTTGAGTTCTACCATGACGTCCTACCAGAGTTCAGAAGTGTTGGCAGGGTTGTGCAGTTTAAGGTAAGATATTTTTTGGACACTGTCAAAAAAATGTGTGTTGTACATCTTGCTCGTGGGTTGGACCCTTTTTGCCTTTAAAATGACCTCAACTTCCTTTTACACACACATACATATATGTATAATAGAAAAACTGAAAAATGCATCTTTTTTGGGATTGATGTTATTTCATAATTGGTAGCTTGATTCATTGAATCCAGTATAATTATGTCAATCCAAAAAAAAAAAAGGATTTATAAAACAGAACTTTTGAACTTCTGAGAAGTATGTTGATTGTGCTCTCAATACTTGGTCGTGACTCCTTTTGAATGAATTACTGCACCAGTGTGGCGTAGCATGGAGGCGCTCAGCCTGTGGCATATTGTTTTATGGAAGCCCAGGTTGCTTTGATAGTAGCCTTCAGGTTATCTATATTGTTGAGTCTAGTGTCCCTCATCTTCCTCTTGACCATACCCCATCGATTCTCTGTGGTTCAGGTCAGGCATGTTGGCTGGCCAATCAAATACAGTAACACCATGGTCAGCAAACCATTTACTAGTAGTAGTTTTGGCACTGTGGACAGGTGCCTAGTTCTGTACTTTTTTTTTTTCTCAATAAATTTGCAAAAATCTTTTAAAAAAAAAAGCATTTTTTCACATTGTCATTATGGGGTATTGTGTGTAGACTTCTGAGTGGAAAAATTAATTTCATCCATTTTGGAATAAGTCACTAACATAAATAAATTTGGAGAAAGTAAAGCGCTTTGAACTTTCTGGATGCACTGTATGCTACAGCATCACGGGGAGAGAGACAGACCCATGTGACGTGTGTTGTCCCCCCACCTTGCCGTTGAGTCAAAGGCAGGGTGGGGGTGGTGAAGTGGTGGAATGAAGTCTCTGTGGTATTCCGTCACTGATTTATTCATAGAAATATGAGAAGTACACTTGGACCGTAGAGATTTAATCTTACCAGCTGCTCCTCGGGTATCACAGTTAGAATAAGAGCATTGCGACTTTTTTGGCCATTGACAAGATGTTCAGGAGTAATGTACTGTGTGCGCTGGGACTTAATAAATAATGACCAGTGTACTCTCATGGGCTTAAGTCCATTTGTCGTACAGTCAGCTGTGGCCTAAAAATATTGAGACTGAAATGATTCACTGGTATGCCCTCCCCTCCCCTTTTTTTTTTTTGTAGGTTAGCTGCAATTTTGAACCACACTTGAGAGGAAATGTGTATGTTCAGTTTGCGACGTAAGACTTCACACATCCGCTCAACAACCTTTTCAAAACATGCCAAAACAAAATGAACAATTGAACTGTTATATTTTTGGGGTTAAAGTTCTTTTGTGTTCTGCTGTCTGTATTGTTTCCAGAGAGGAGAAGTGTAAAGAAGCCTTCATCAAGTTCAACGGGAGGTGGTATGCAGGGAAGCAGCTTCACTGTGAGCTCTGTCCTATTACACGGTGGAAGAATGCTATATGTGGTGAGTCACTCCTTCATAAAAACTTACTGCAGAGACAGGCTCACAAAAACTCAGATTTACACTATTTTGTTGCTCCATGAATTCAGTCTTGTTTCTTTATCTGTCAGGATTGTTCGACAGACAGAAGTGCCCCAAGGGAAAGCATTGTAACTTCCTGCATGTATTTCGGAACCCTGGCAATGAATTCTGGGAGGCCGACAGGGACTTGAACATATCACCAGACCAAAGGGGAAATCACAGGGATGGACGGTATTCAGAGCGATACAGGGACAGATCATGGAGGCAACACTTCTACAACAGAAGTCCACCAAGATCAGAGCGATCCCACAGGAAGGGGAGGAGCAGGGAGAGGAGTCGAGAGAGGAGGAACTCCCTCCATCGTCAAGAGGACAAATGGTCGTCCCGATCCAGACACAGTAGCAGCAGAAAAGATGAGCATCGGAGCAGCAGTAGAGACAGGTCAAGGAGTAGGAGTAAAGACAGAGAGCGGCGCAGGTACAGGAGAGAAGACAGATCACACAGGTGCAGGAGCAGAAGTAGAGAAAGAGACGGAGATCGAAAACATAGAGACAGTCGCAGAGAAGAGAGAGACATTTCGAGAAGTTCAAGCAGAGAACAAGATCAAACAGAAAAAAGCAGCAAAAATAGTTCTGTCAGTCCATATAAAAACAAGAAAAACTCAGACGATGGTAACGCCACTCGTCATCGTCACAAACACTCCAAAAAGAGCAAGAAGCGGAGAAAGAAGCATAAAAAGAAAAGCCACTTGACTGAAGAGGTATCTTCATCTGGAGAGTCAGAAGATGATAAAAATTCAGAGGAAGACACTGTAGAGAGTCTTTCTGGAACGAGTCCTCGTCAGCAAGCTGATGTAGAGCTTCATCCAGCGGTTGATGTGGGTAAGATGTCCAGTGCTGACCAGGAGGAAAAGCCTGTCTGACCACATAATCCTCCAGACAGATGTTCCACAGTGTTGACTACAGTACCTTTTGGTTTTCCTTGTTCATAAGTCTGCATGACACAGATGATTATTTATGAGACTGAGTCGAGAGGATTAATTCCATGTGGAACTGACTTGTGCACATGTACATACTGAACTCTTTGGAGGTTTGTCAACTACTGAAGCAGCTGAACTGGCAAGGTTTACAGTGTTGAGTTAAAAAAACAACAAAAAAAAAAACCAGAGTAACAAGGGTTTCCATTTTAAATACATTTATTAATAAGACTCAGTTATTAAATAAAATGTTGGTCAACAGTCAATAAAAAATAGATTTTTTTTAAACAAATCAGAGTTGAACATGTTCAATGAATGCGTATGTAATTTTTTTTATTAAACACACACACACAAAAATCCAGACAAACTGGGACAAACTTGTCGGGTCACCAACCCTGCTCATGGACGTCACCTGCTCTGCTAGTTTTCCAGCTCCACCTACTGCTAATTAAGTCAGGTGTACTCAGCCAATCAAGAGCTATGAACTATCTGGCTTGGCTGGTTGCAGCAGGTACACATGCAAAGTATTCAGAGTTTATCTCCAGGAGCAGTGTGGGTGACTCCTCCTCTAATTAGTCTGTTGGGGACCCACCCTACAGTCAACTGATTGAGCTAATTGGTGTGTGTCCTCTGGCTTCATGGATAGATAAAGCTGGGTATCATCTGCGTAACAATGAAAATTTAAGCAATGCCGTCTAATAATACTGCCTAAGGGAAGCATGTATAAAGTGAATAAAATTGGTCCTAGCACAGAACCTTGTGGAACTCCATAATTAACCTTAGTCTGTGAAGAAGATTCCCCATTTACATGAGCAAATTGTAATCTATTAGATAAATATGATTCAAACCACCGCAGTGCCTTTAATACCTCTGGCATGCTCTAATCTCTGTAATAAAATTTTATGGTCAACAGTATCAAAAGCAGCACTGAGGTCTAAGAACAAGCACAGAGATGAGTCCACTGTCTGAGGCCATAAGATCATTTGTAACCTTCACTAATGCTGTTTCTGTACTATGATGAATTCTAAAACCTGACTGAAACTCTTCAAATAGACCATTCCTCTGCAGATGATCAGTTAGCTCTTTTACAACTACCCTTTCAAGAATTTTTGAGAGAAAAGGAAGGTTGGAGATTGGCCTATAATTAGCTAAGATAGCTGGGTCAAGTGAACCAACTAATAAAGATAGATTGATCATATTTAAGATCGAAGCATTAATTAATGGTAGGGCTTCCTTGAGCAGCCTGGTAGGAATGGGGTCTAATAGACATGTTGATGGTTTGGAGGAAGTAACTCAGTAAATAACTCAGAACAATCGGAGAGAAAGTGTCTAACCAAATACCGGCATCACTGAAAGCAGCCAAAGAGAACGATATCTCTTTGGGATGGTTATGAGTAATTTTTTCTCTAATAGTTAAAATTTTATTGGCAAAGAAAGTCATGAAGTCATTACTAGTTAAAGGTTGGAGATTGGCCTATAATTAGCTAAGATAGCTGGGTCAAGTGATGGCTTTTTAAGTAATGGTTTAATTACTGCCACCTTAAAAGCCTGTGGTACATAGCCAACTAATAAAGATAGATTGATAATATTTAAGATCGAAGCATTAAATAATGGTAGGGCTTCCTTGAGCAGCCTGGTAGGAATGGGGTCTAATAGACATGTTGATGGTTTGGATGAAGTAACTAATGAAAATAACTCAGAACAATCGGAGATAAAGAGCCTAACCAAATACCGGCATCACCGAAAGCAGCCAAAGATAATATGTCTTTGGGATGGTTATGAGTAATTTTTTCTCTAATAGTTACAATTTTATTAGCAAAGAAAGTCATGAAGTCATTACTAGTTAAAGGAATACTTGGCTCAATAGAGCTCTGACTCTTTGTCAGCCTGGCTACAGTGATGAAAAGAAACCTGGGGTTGTTCTTATTTTCTTCAATTAATGATGAGTAGTAAGATGTCCTAGCTTTACGGAGGGCTTTTTTATAGAGCAACAGACTCTTTTTCCAGGCTAAGTGAACATCTTCTAAATTAGTGAGATGCCATTTCCTCTCCAACTTACGGGTTATCTGCTTTAAGCTGCGAGTTTGTGAGTTATACCACAGAGTCAGGCACTTCTGATTTAAGGCTCTCTTTTTCAGAGGAGCTACAGCATCCAAAGTTGTCTTCATTGAGGATGTAAAACTATTGACGAGATACTCTATCTCACTTACAGAGTTTAGGTAGCTACTCTGCACTGTGTTGGTATATGGCATTAGAGAACATAAAGAAGGAATCATATCCTTAAACCTAGTTACAGCACTTTCTGAAAGACTTCTAGTGTAATGAAACTTATTCCCCACTGTTGGGTAGTCCATCAGAGTAAATGTAAATGTTATTAAGAAATGATCAGACAGAAGGGAGTTTTCAGGGAATACTGTTAAGTCTTCAATTTCCATACCATAAGTCAGAACAAGATCTAAGATATGATTAAAGTGGTGGGTGGACTCATTTACATTTTGAGCAAAGCCAATTGAGTCTAATAGTAGATTAAATGCAGTGTTGAGGCTGTCATTCTCAGCATCTGTGTGGATGTTAAAATTGCCCACTATAATTATCTGAGCTAAGCACTAAGTCAGACAAAAGGTCTGAAAATTCACAGAGAAACTCACAGTAACGACCAGGTGGACGATAGATAATAACAAATAAAACTGTTTTTTGGGACTTCCAATTTGGAAGGACAAGACTAAGAGTCAAGCTTTCAAATGAATTAAAGCTCTGTCTGGGTTTTTGATTAATTAATAAGCTGGAATGGAAGATTGCTGCTAATCCTCTGCCCCGGCCCGTGCTACGAACATTCTGGCAGTTAGTGTGACTCGGGGGTGTTGACTCATTTAAACTAACATATTCATCCTGCGTGAACCAGGTTTCTGTAAGGCAGAATAAATCAATATGTTGATCAATTATTATATCATTTACTAACAGGGACTTAGAAGAGAGAGACCTAATGTTTAATAGACCACATTTAACTGTTTTAGTCTGTGGTGCAGTTGAAGGTGCTATATATATATATATATATTTTTTTTTTTTTTTGAATTTTTATGCTTAAATAGATTTTTGCTGGTTATTGGTGGTCTGGGAGCAGGCACCGTCTCTACGGGGATGGGGTAATGAGGGGATGGCAGGGGGAGAGAAGCTGCAGAGAGGTGTGTAAGACTACAACTCTGCTTCCTGGTCCCAACCCTGGATAGTCACGGTTTGGAGGATTTAAGAAAATTGGCCAGATTTCTAGAAATGAGAGCTGCTCCATCCAAAGTGGGATGGATGCCGTCTCTCCTAACAAGACCAGGTTTTCCCCAGAAGCTTTGCCAATTATCTATGAAGCCCACCTCATTTTTTGGACACCACTCAGACAGCCAGCAATTCAAGGAGAACATGCGGCTAAACATGTCACTCCCGGTCCGATTGGGGAGGGGCCCAGAGAAAACTACAGAGTCCGACATTGTTTGAGATGACATCTTGTCATCTCAAAACTCATCTGTTTAAGAACACATGATTTTCATGGGAGTTATGTTGCAGAAGAGAATCAGGTGGCTTCAGCTCACAGAATGGTAGTCATCTGCTTGTCCACATTGATATCAATACACATATATGATAAATACTTTTGCCAGAACAGCTATTTTAAACATGTTTAGAACTTTCCTGAATAAAACTCTGTTCACTATGTTTTACGGCACTAATTTCACCATAGATTACAAATGGTTTCAAGCCCTGATTGGGTATCAGAATATTTGGTGCCAAAAATGTGCTTGATCAGCAATAGTAGACTGGATTACCTCACTTCACTGGCATGAGTCGTCATCATCGCTACTGGTAAAGTAAAACAGTGATCTTTGGTCATAGTGGCATATTAGTTTGTCCAGAGTATTTTAATACACAAAATTTTGTATATTAGGGTCCTTAATATTTGGAGACCATGTAATCTAAAAATGTGTCAAGTAAATGGAAAGAATAAAGATCCTTTAGATTTTAAACAATCTGTTTTGAACAGGACATACCAGATGAGAATTTCTGAAGCAGAATCACTAGTATTAATAGTGCACAGATATAACAATATCAGTGATTCCCACTATTGTCAATTGAAGGACCTTCATATTTATAAATTGTCAAATACTATATAAACAGTATGTAACCTTTTAAAGTCAGTCTTGGAAGCCAAATTGCACATGAACAGCTGATGTGATGATGCATGATCCTAAAATGAATCTGGTTTTCATGTTGATGTCCTCGCTACATTGTACTCTGGAGTTAAGGGTAGTGCATTAGGCCAGTGGTTCTCAACCACAGTTCTCAAGTACCACCAAAACTACGCATTCAGGTGTACTTCCAGTCAAGTACTAACAGACACCTGAATGAGCTCATCAGCTTATGGTGGAACAGATAGAAAATGTGTAGGGTCATGGTACTTGACCAGGATAAAGAACCACTGCATTAGACTACCTGCAAATATCAGCTTGTACATACAGTGGGGGAGACACAAATACCACAGCTGGTACAACATTAAAATAATACTACAGACTAAGACACCACAGGACAATACAGTACATAGTGACTATTATGTGTATAACACTGAAACAGTGACCAGGAGATGAATGAACACGGACATGTTGCCAGATCTTGGTCTGGGAAAACGTGAAGGCAGCATGATCTAGGTCAGCCCAATTTCCTCTAACACACTCCGTGGTGCCTCAGCCTCCTGCAGAGTAGAAAGAAGATACTAAGTGGACAAGACAGACGTTGGCTGTTCAAACAGTCAGGTCCATTAGTATTTGGACGGTGACAATTTTTGTCAATTCTGTAGACTAACAATGGAGTTAAGTGAAACTAGATGATTACACATGAAGAGCAGAAATTAACCTTTAATTCAAGGAGGTAAAAATACCACAACCATTTAGGAATTAGACAGTGTCTCCATTTTCAGAGCCCGTAAGTGGACATTTACAACAATCATTAATAAACCAACAATATAATGCTGCACAATAAATCTGGATAAGGTTGTTCTCTCCATTCTTCTGTGGATGTGATAGGAAGGTAGAAACTTTGTTCTGTCATGGTGGACCTGTGTACCATGGTGCACTTGTGGACCTGACTAGATTCTCATTTAAACCCATGCACATCTTGTTTTATAGAGCAAATTATACATATAGCTCAAGGTGATTAATTTTATGCACATGGCAGATTTATTTTGGTCTTGATAAATGCTCTGGGCAAATAAAGTCAAATCACTGAAGAGGCAACATCAGACAATCGGGGATTACACGACTCAAGGAGGAAACAGTCTGAATGAGAGAACTGTTTAAGTGAATGTTTTGTAGTTCAGTGACCAGTGTTCTAAATTGGCTTTTAGTCTTCTGGTGAAGCATTTGCTGGGAAAGCTTTGATGTTACAAGGTTTCATCTTGCAACACTAAATAGAACAGTACACACACCCTCAAACATTTGACCTCAGTCTCATATTACAGACACAATACAATTTGGAAAGACAGTAAAAATAAATCCAGAGGAAGGTTATTTGTATGTACATTATAAGAGATGCTTGCCTTAGCCACCATGGCTATGTGCTAGGTATTAGCAGTCAAGTTTACAGCATAGACTACCTGCATTGGTCATTTGACAAATTTGATCCCCACACTGCCACGCAATTCGTCATGCCAATGCGTCCTGCTTGACGCCATGCTATATAAAATAATCATTTCTTAGCTGGTGATGCATTTGTTCTCAGAACTTGGCTGATGAAACCATTCTCTCATCGCTCCCAGAATCACAGATTGATAAGAAATTAACGACACTACCAACACATAAGTGTCAAAGTTACCAAATATACACCTGGAACATCAAACCTATAATACAGCACAATATCCATCACCATAGGTTAAACTTGAGGTCTCAAACCGGCTCCAGAAAGCTTTCTGTGCAACCACCCACTCCAGCAGGTGATTTCACTGATTAACATCACTTTGAGCAGGTGAAATCAGTTATTCAGTGAAATCCCCTGCTGGAGTGGGTGGTTGCACAGAAAGCCTGCACTCTCTCTGCCCTTTCTGGAACCGGTTTGAGACCTCTGGGTTAAACAGTTATCAGTAGTATAGGAATGCAACTACTTCACCGGGATAATTCCCTACCCTTTACGACAAATGAAGCAGGTCCGTTAGCATACAAAAGATGTGCCTCCCCCTACATGGGACTGACGGCTGAAAGTCTCCTCTGAACAACTAGGCAACTGGAATAAAATACCTTGCCCAAATATCCAACTGGTGTGAATGGGAATCCAACAGTCTCCAACTTAAAACCTAATAAAAAGATTAATCTGTTTAAGAAAACTTACAATGCTTGATCGTGAAACATCTCTAAATAACGTCTTAAGATCAGGAACGTCATAAAAATTCCCAGAATCACAGAGAAATTATCTACAGCTACAGGTTGTCTCATGCATGTTGTGTAGTGGAGATTACATCTGCAATTATGTCTGTTGTTCATTTGGCTGCTCCCGGTTTTTGTTCGGGGTCGCCACAGCGGATACAACCAGATCCACATTGGTAACTGCCACAAGTTTTACGCCGGATGCCCTTCCTGATGCAACTCCAGTTTTACCTGGAGAAACACACACAGCCGCTGGTGTTCCAAAGAGGTCTCCTATCCAAGCACTAACCAGATCCTGCTCTGCTTAGCTTCTGAGATCTGACGGGATCAGGCTGACACAGAGCAGACCGGCTGCATTTGCAATCTTGTCTGAAAGGTAATTATATATATTGTAATGAATTGGTAAAACAGTTGCATTTTCATTCCTTCTCATGAGTTAGATAATGCATCTGTAACATCTTGTCATAATCTAATTTCAAGTTCAGATGCCCTGCACGCAATGACACGCATTAACATGCAGTTTTTTCCAATAGGTTGTGCAATGTTCAGGACTAGTTCATACAAGTGGCACAAAATTAATGTGTGCCAGAAATTTTGAACATTTTAAAACATTTGCGCACTGGCACACACCTGTGCACAGTTCACACACAGTTTACGATGAGTTTACTCATTGGCACACAAGATTGTGTGCCAGTGCGGTAGGGCTGTTCATGTTATATAGTGAAAAAATAAAAGTTGTGAGAGACTTCGGGCCACATGTTGTTTTTGTTCCACTTGGGGTGTTATACGTGCAGACCAAATTTGAACTCAATAAGGTAAGATTTAGAGGTCCCCCAGAGTGACACATTTTCCTCTCCCTCCGCTGGCAAGAAAACGTCACCCTACCCTAACGGGAGAAGACTGATGCCATTATTTTTCTTTTACAGGTACATGTGATGGCTTCTAATTGCAAAAAGTGGTGGCTGATTGGTCACCCAGAGGAGAACATTACTGGAAGTTGTCTACCTTTTTTCTTTGTTTGGGGAAAACTTGCTTTGTGGGGGACCCCTAAACAGTGTCTGATTACAGTCAAATTTGGCACAGATCTTTTATTTCATTAGTGGAACAAGAATAACATGTGGCCCAAAAGATTTTGAACATTTGACATTTTGAACACGTCTACAGTGCGGGGATCAAATTCGTATAAGTGTCAAGGTGCCTTTACGAATAATGATTGCCAACTGTCTGGAACCACCTCCCACAGGCATACAGGATTCCCATCATGTCCCACAGGGTTGTCATTAATAATTGATCAGATTTTACTGGGGCATATTCTCCAGTAACAATGGGCCTAACAAGAAATGCACTCTTCATTATTGCATCATGACACAGGCAGAGTAAGCGCTGCCAACATGGTGACACCTACAGCTGCACTTTTTGTGCTTTAAAACGACTCCTCTTTGTCTACAAAAAAACCTATTAGTGCAGCAGATAAGAGAATATTTAAAGTGGAATCCTGCAAATGGTGATAAAAGCATCAAATTCGGCAGAAATACTCGTACTCCTCAGACAATCCTCTTACCAAAATTGGAGCAACTTTTGACCCCTGTACAAACTGAAACTGACCTTTGTCACCATTCTTGCTGTTTTTTTTTATCTCGTAACTCCATAGAATTCAGTCACAGATAGTCCAAACTATACCTTTATTGAATCTTTATGATCAGGTAAATAATGTGGAATATTTTTCAATATGATTGGAGCATCTTTTAATTTTGAACTCTGTGTAATTCTTCAACTGACCGCTACCTGACCACCAACTGAAAAGTCAAGTGGCCAATCGTTTTTTTCCAAAAGAGGATTGTCTAAGGAGTATTTATTCCGAATTTGATGCTGTTATCACCATTTGCATGATTGTTTCAGTTATCTGCTGCACTATATGGGTAATTTCACGTAGAGTTTCTTCAGTATACATACAGTCTATGATTTTAAATAATTACTGTACACTTTAATACTGGGAGGGTTGTCTGGGAGGTCAAATTGTACACACACTGTGTTGATGAACAGTGTACCTCCTGCAGCAGGTCGGCCTGCTCAATGGCCTTCAGCACATTCTTCTTGGACGTCTCCTGAGCTTCTCCACCCAGCAGAAACTCATCGAGGATAAAGTAAGCTTTCTCAAAGTTGAAAATAATATCCAGCTCGCACACCTGTGAGGCAGCATTGCCACAAACAGCGTGTAAGAGGAACTTCTGTTTGGAACCTTCAACAATACTCAAAGTTATCAAGTGTGCTTATTAAATGACTCACACTGCCAAAGTATTTATCCAACAGCTCCACATATCTGTGGATGACCTCCAGGGTGATCAGCTCATTATCCTGATCCTCTACTGCACAGCAGAAATACAGACTAGCATATCTACAACATAAAAGAAAAACAAGTCAGTAAATGGGCCAACAGAAGTGACACAGAAAACAAGAGACAACATTAAAATGGATGAACAAACAAAACTGACAATAATTCCATTAAAGATTATAAATGTGGTGAAAAACTCATACTTCAGTGAAAAAAAGGTTTTAGTCACAAGGTTCTCTAACAACGCTAACGCAGCCACTATTAGTACCATTTTACACATCACTTTGAGCATGCTTTTATATCCACCCATATAGTTGCAAACACATGGGTGTGTTAATTGTTCATCAGTGTGGCTGATGTGCACATCACTCTGATAACTTCATGTTTTCACACTACTGATGGTTCCTTACGTCACCTCTACGCATTGGCGGAGGCGCAATAGTTGTAGAAACCTGAGAACGCCAGCCAGGATTTTTGTGACGCACCACAGATTGAGGGTCATCTCACTTTTGATACGTCTGAACGTGGGTGTGGAGAAGGACGTATGCCACATTTTGGTGCATATGAACGCTTTGTACATGAGGCCCCACAATTCATGTTGTAAAAGAATATAATTAGAATGAATGTATAAATGTTGCAAAACATAATTCTGCTCTAACAATAATACTGAAAGATCTCTGAGGGCCCTTCCACCCCTGCACAGTTGTACAATGGTTTAGTCCAGGCGCACAGGCGACCCCACACACACACACACACACACACACACACACACACACACACCCCCCCCAAACGGGATCTGACAGAAAGAGGAGGTATTTAGTAGTGCTGAAACAACTAATCGATTTAATTGATTATTAAAATAGTTGTCAACTAATTTAGTCATCAAATAGTTGCTAAATAACTTTGTTTTACCGCAAATGTTTCATTTCTTCCATATAAATCAACTGTTTCTGCAGCGCGGCTTTGCTTTGAACCTTGAACCAATCGAAGCAGTGATTTGCAGATCGAATCAACAAAGCTGCTTCGATCTGGTGCTTTGTTGATTCAGTGTTTTATTTTGCTTATCTCAATTTTTCCCCCACTAAAACCCCAAAGAGCATATGTCTGTGAGTAACATTTACCTTTTTATCTTAATCTGACCTGTTCTGGTCTTCTGAAACAGTTGATAGATGTATTTTATAACTTAAAAACGGGACCGATGCTAACGCGTTAGCTTGTCTATGGCGTTTTTAACGCTGAAGTTAGCATTAAGCTGTTGCAGCTGTCTGCACATGTTTTCTGTATAATAATTCATGGCTCAGCGTTTGTTGTAAAAGAGTCAAATGTATTACAAATTGTAATATTTTATTAATTTATTTGTATTTATATATCAATAATAATAATAATAATAGAAACAACAACAACAATAATAGTAATAATAACTAATAATGCCACAATACAGTTTTAGAGAAACAGACAAAAATAATCTGATAAAGCAAAACAGAAAAGATTAAACCAAGTAACAATGAACATAAATAAATATAGAAATAACTGTTTCCTGTGAACACCTAGTGACTCTTAAACCTCCAATTCATCCCTGTTTTATTAAGTTTAATCACAATCTGTTTCGGTCAAACCACATCTAAGCTGTGTTTTTACACAAGAAAAAACTAAAATGCAGTAAACTGCACATTTGTGTCTTTTTTCAAGAAAATATCTTATTAAATATAACATATTACACTTTCGTCAGGCCTTTAAAATACTTTAGTGGACTCTTGCTGTAATATGTTGTCAGTGGTTGAGATAGTTGCTGTAGGCATCTAAACATGATGGAAATCTCTTTGTGGTGTGTCGGTGATGTATGTATGTGCAAAATAAAACAAAACATTACTCCAGGTATGTTTTTGACGAGAATATAACATAACTTTGTTACAAGGTCAAATGTTGATATTGTGTGACAAAGGCCTTTTAATAATAATTCACTGAAAGAAGTAATGGCAAAACTCACATGCAAGTAAAAAAAACCCAAAACAATTAATCGAAAAAATAACCGACCAATGAACTGATTAGTAAGATAATCGTTAGTTGCAGCCCTAATGTTTAGGCTGAAATAAAATGTCTTTCCTAAAAAATCAAAGTACGGTTTTCAAAAAAGAGAAAAAAGGACAGGGAAATAAAACTAAACGAGGGAAGGCAGCAGCTAACCAAATTATTTGAAAAGAGAGGTGAGCTTGAAAGCTAGCTATATTGAGTTGGGGGGTCTGGAGGACCAAACTGCACCATTTTTCTAAATGGTGCAGTTTGGTCCCCCAGACCCCCCAACTCAATATTGCTCCCCCAACTTTAAAAAGGGTTCTGACTCCCAGGTGTGATGTATACATGATGTAGACCTGGTTTGACTACACATTAGAAATTTGGTGTTTGCGTTAATAAAAAAAGAACGGGGGGGGGGGGGGGTGTTCTTCAATATGGCTAGTACCTAGGGCCCAGAATGAATTGAAAGAAGAATGAATGGAAAAATGTACCGAGACATTCTTGATAAAAATTTGCTGCCACCTACCAGGATGATGAAGATGAAATGAGGATGGACATGACAATGATCCTAAACACACAGCCAAGAAAACTCTCAACTGGTTTCCCAGAATGAAAATAAATCTGCTAGAATGGCCCAGCTAATCACCTGACTTTATTCCCATAGAAAATCAACACAAAGAACTAAAAATCAGAGTTCATGTAAAAGGTTCAGGGAACCTTTAAGATTTGAAAAGGTTTTGTGTGCGGAAGAACGGGCCAAAATCACACACACGAGTGATGTATGCGATTAGTTACTCCACACAGGAGGTATCATGAAGCTGTCATTACCAAAAGAGGCTTTTGTACGAAGTATTAAATAAAGTTCAGTAAGCATGTTCAGTACTTTTTCCCCTGTAATTCCCTTTTATTACACGCAACTTAATTTCTATATTTATTTGTTTTGGATTCTTTGCATATATGATTACTTGGGTTGCTACAACTTCTGGTGACAATTTCATGTCAACAGCACCTTTAGAAATATATTTACTAAGGAAAATGTGTTCAACTTTCTCCAAGACCCTCTTAGAACACTTAGCTTCAGTGACTAGAAGGCTGAATAATTGAATACTGTGATTTAGTGTCAACTGGCAGGTTTTTTTTTTGTGATCAGTATAAGCTGGCTCTTTGTCATATCCAACACCAAGCAAATCAACCATAAACAACAAACAAATAAAGCACACACTGCTGATATAGGAGACTGTAAATTTAACCCAGCAATATCCTACACTTCCACTCTTCATTCACCTCTTGTAGACAATCTTGAGGTCCCTCCACTCCAAGAAGCTGCACATCTTAGGTTTCCTGGCCAGTATGGTCTGGACCAGGTCTCTGGAGATCTTCTTCCTCTCCTTATCGGACAAAGGCACATACCATTTTTGTAACCGTAGCTTTCCCTGCCGGCTGAACAACAGCATGAACTGCATCTAATGAAAAAAAGATTCAGTTCAGTTGGACTCTGGCCCATAAAAACAAAAACTTGTTACTTCATTATTTCAGTGACAGAGTCTGACAATCTGGAATGAAATGGCATTAAAACTTTAGCAAATACCTTAATTTCAATTTTTACATGGTTAATTACGACTCTTTTTTGTTTATCTGATTGTCAGTCTAGAGATCTTGATGTGTCCCGACTGCACACCTCTGACATATATTGAATTTTTGGAGCATTATTTATACTAATTCACTCTTCTCATCACTGCATGATGATAAAGGCACAATTTAGGAGGTTTAGTTGCAATTTTCTGATTTTAGGAAGCTGGCACAGCACACTCATACAACCCTAAAATACTTTAAAAAAAGACATAAGTTTACAGAAGTGTTGTTGCATGAGGCCCATTGTTAATAGATTGCTCAAATACATCAAATCTGAACAAATATGCCTTAAGTCATGTGACAAAATTTATAAGCACGCAATGATTAATAGAATATTAAATTAACCAACAAATATTGCGACAGTTGATATTATCATTTCCAGTCATTTAAAAAAACCTCTTGATTTCAACTTGTTAAACATGAATACTTATGATTTATTTGACTTGTTTCTTGACTCCTCTGTGACAGTAAGCTGACCATCTCTGAAGGCATTATCTTCAGCTCTGAAGAACACTGATCAAAATTTTCAACATTTTATGGACCAAACAACTAATCAATTAATCTGTCAATTATTTTCAAGACTGATTATGAAAATAATCACTTGCTGCAACCCTAATTAATAGAGCCCAACCGATATGGATTTTTTGAGGCCAATGGCGATAACGATATTTGGACGAAAAAAATGCTGATGAACGATAAATCGGCTGATTTGCAGATAGATCAGCCAATATTATTACTATTTTTTAAATGAATAAAATGTTCTTTTTTGGACCCTTGACAAAAAAGGTATGAGCTAAAAGCTGAAGCTTTTTCCTCATATTGATTAACTTTATAACAGAGAAGAATTTTCAAGTTCAAAAAATGCAATCAAGAATCAAACCTTTGTGAAATTAGCAAATAAAAAAGTCCCTTCGGCTGCTCCCTTGTTTGCACTCGGGGTCGCCACAGCAAATCCAAGGTGGATCTGCATGTTGAATTGGCACAAGTTTTACGCCAGATGACCTTCCTGTCGCAACTCCACATTACATGGAGAAATGTGGCAGGGGTGGGATTTGAACCCGGAACCTTCTGAACTGAAACCAAGCACATTAACCACTTGGCCACCGCCCCTGTGAAATTAGCAAATACATATCCTTAAAAAGAGTTGTGAAATACATCTGATCTTATACCTCTTGTTGCTGCAACTTAGATATAGGTTCAGGATAAGGATATAGATCCTTATAAACTTACATGTATGCTTTTGTCAGCCGATTAGTGCAGTGTGACGGCGAACTACGGGGGCAGGTGATGAACACAATTAAGCAGGGGTGTAATCAGCTCTCAGTTGAATGGAGTCTGAGCGCCATCTACTGGACAAACGGTGCAAGTACATTTTACATTGCTGACACAAATATTATTTCCGTAAGTGTTCTGTTTATGAGAAATTATCAGCGTTCTATCGGCAAAATTTTGGCCGATAGTGAGTACTTTGAAAAGGGCTTATATCGGCCGATAATATCGGCTGGCCGATATATCCGTCGGGCTCTACTAATTAACACTTGATCCAGTCAATATGAATAATGTGCCTGACCTGTATTTAAGAGCCAATATTTTTAAAGTTCAGGCAGGTTTACATCATAGGGTGCGATTCAAGCCGACTCGGATTTCAACTAAACTTGGCTCAGAGATGGAACCTACCAAGAAACAAACTTTCCCAAAATTTCTCAACCAAAAACCAAATGGTGACCTTGCCAAGGGTCATCAAAGTTCAAGGCAAAAATACACAAAAACTGATATTTCATTAAATTCCCATCTTTCAAGTGGTGTAACATTCAGTGCCATCAAGTCCCCAAATGACATAGGAAGGCAAACTCTTTCAGCTTATATACATATTTGGTTGGGGGATCAATGGCGCTTAATATAGGGGGCGCTCAAAGTCTGGTCTTTTTGCAAAACTGACTGTATTTAAAGGCCCATAACCCTCTGCGCCATCAAGACCCCAAACAGATTTCAATGTTATCAACGAATATAGACCCAACTCTATCAAATGCAACTGAAAACATATTGTGGTCTTGATGGCGCTGGCCACCAGGGGGTGTCAAAGTACTCGACTTGTCCAATTCTGAGCAGGTTTAGCACCACCTGGTGGCACTAAACTTGTGCTAAATCAGCCTTTTTTTATGAAATTTGCAGGAGTGGATAAAGTAACATCTCTACTTTATATAACAGTTGGCAGAATATTGGGGACTCCTCTTATACTGGTTTGATATCCCTTTATAATCAGGTCATTGAACACATACTCGCTAACCCAACTGCATGAATTACCACATAAATGCATGTATGATCTGATATTTTCTTTTGATTCTTCTTTTATTTACAGTCAATAGGCCACGAACACCAGTCTGTTTTTGACTGGTGTTCGTGGCCTATTGACTGTAAATGGATGGATATGTAGTGACGTGAAGATGTCTGGAGTTTATACTTGATGTGGACATGTCCTGTCTCTGGCAGCCAGCCTGTGAGCAGGACTTATGTCCCTTTTGTCCTTTATTTCACAATTATTACAGAGTTTTGAGGGGAGAACGAGCAGCACCACAGCAGCAGCCAGTTTTTTTTCTTTGCTCACATGTGCGCGTGATAATTTTAGGATAATTTTATTAACTATACAGATGTATAATAATGGTGACTGGTTTATAACACAATGATGACAGAGTTGGAGGGGAGAGTGAGGAACCACAGCAGCAGCCAGTTTTTTTTTTTGTTCAGATGTACACGCGCGAACGAATCATCTGTGAAGATAATTTTATTAACTACACAGATGTATAATAAAACAAATGGTGACTGGTTTATAACACATTGATGACAGAGTTTGAGGGGAGAGTGAGGAACCGCAGCAGCAGCCAGTTTTTTGTTTGTTTGTTTTTTCTTTGTTTACATGTGCACGCGCGAACGGGACAGGAGGTCCTCAAACTTTTTCCGTGAAGAGGTGGAAGTACCGCTGAAAGCTGCCATCATCCAGACGCAGCTCCTGCATCAAATAATGAAACTCCCCGAATTGGGAACGTCTCATGAGGATGTTGTGAACTAAGAGACGGCGCCGCTGGTGACGTTTTTCAGCTTTCCACAACAAATAGAGCACAGCAACTTGCTCCGTGTGATCAAGGTCCGTCATATTGACTTGATGGCGAGCGGAATGGAAGCTCCTCCTATTTTATGACGCATTGGGGTGAATTTCCACAGCGAAAGCAGAGTGACACACCGGGCGATGGTGGTGCGTCCATCGCCAGGCGAGGGACGGAAATTTGTGGCGTTGCGTGCCGTCCAGTGTGAACGCAGCATAAAACGTCAGAAAATGGTGAAAAAAAAAAAAATCTGCGTTCTACAAAGCCCAAGATGATGCCTTCAAATGTCTTGTTCTGTCCACAGCCCAGAGATATTCACCTGACTGCAAGACAGCAGTAAATGAGAAAAAAATAAACCAGAAAGTATTCACATTTAATAAGATAATATCACAGATAATTTGGATTTTTCAAAAATGATAACTGATCAAAGTAGTGATCCAATTAATTTAATAATCACTGAATAATTGCAGCTTTGCAGTTGTTAATATTGCATCTTTAATGTATTTTTAAGCATTTACAGCATAAATGATTACACAAATGCCCATGCTTCTCTCTTTACTGAGTGCACCAAATCACATTACTAAACAGAGGATGAGAACGATAAAAGACGAACACAATTTTATCTGGAAAATGTTAAATAAAAAACAGGTGTTTTTGATGTAAGAAGAGGTCGAACGTAAATACCAACCTGACATTTAACTTTTCACAATCAGACAAAAGTCACTTTAAAACGATCAACTCGATTACACCTCGATTGCGTGAAATTATGATGCTTCGATTTCAACAGAAAACCAGATGAAAACAAAAGCTGTACTTTATTAACAGCATCTCCACGCATGTACACAGTTTATATTTTGGTGTAGTATAAGATAGCATGACGCTAAATGGACAAAAAAAAATCACTCATCCTGCGACGCTAATTTAGCTACAGCAGATTAATAATATAATTGCTCTGGTTACCTTCAAACTGGCTTTCGCTTTTGTCCCTCAAACGACTGAAATATCTCAAAAAACAATCTTATTTCATCGACTCAAGGGGAACAAACTACGAGACTGTAGGTTAACTAGAGGCTAAATAGCTGCTAGCAGATATGACTGAAACTCGTAGCGGCGCTGCTATTGGCTGGACAAAACACCACTGTGGATTTTGATTGGTTTACAGATTCTGTTATTCAAGTACGTGACACAGGCTACTGCCGTAAAGTTAGTTTTATGTTGGATATTCGATAGACATTCGCTCCGGTTTACCTTCTTACTCGATACGGTTTAACCTCTTCTTCGCTCCGGGTACAGTGCGACTCTGCGCAAGCCACTCCAACATTTCAAGTGCACCCGTATTGCAGGCTTTACAGTAAACACACGGCGATAGAAGACGGCTACGGCATGTACCGACTTCCTGTTTTCAAAATAAAAATGTGGGCTATTCAAACCAGAGATAGGTTTAAAGTTATTAAGAAGCTGTTGAGCTACAATGTTAATATTTACCCATAAAAATTATTTAAAAAGTATGAATAGATTTCAAATGCAAAATCAAGAGGTGTATCTCATTCAGCCAGTGGAGTACGATGATTCCATACTGATTTTGAGTCTATTGAGGCCATGACCCGGAAGCTATTCAGCTAAGAAATATTTCCATTTAAAAATGAATAAGAAATATTCAGGCATTTAAAATGTAAAAACAAGAGTTGTATCTCATGCAGCCAGTGGAGTACTATGATTCCACACTGATTTTGAGTCAATTGATCACATGACCTGGAAGCTATTTAGGTAAAATGCTAATATTTGCATATAAAAATTTTAAAATATGAACAGATTTCAAATGCAAATACAACTTCTATCTCAAGCAGCTAGTGTTTCCTTTATTCATTGGCATAAGGGACATTTGCAGGGTTTTTTTCCAGGCCCTCAATAAGATAGAAACAACAAACTAATTGTCCACTTAATAATAATAAAAACAGTCTCAAATAGGATGAAATTGTCAGGGCAGGCGGCTGTCTGGCAACCGTAACAGCTGGAGCCACAATGCAGACTCTCAGACCAGGTGTAGGTATAAAAGGAGTTGTCGTATTTATTCGAGGCTGTGGTTCGGTACACAAGTTATCAAGCAGCGGAGCAGAGGTACAAACAGTGTCAGGCAAAAACGCATGCATGGTTGAGCAGGGGTCAGAGGAATGAGCAAACACAGACATCCGGGATCAGGCAAAAGGCACAGTCAAAAAACACAGAGCAGGATTCAGGTACACAGCTAGGCAAAAACAGGACTGAATACAAAAGCTGAAATGTGTGCAAAAGCGACAACAAACTGGCAGTGGAGTGAAGGCTGGGAGGTGTTTAAATAATGCAGGTGTAAACTAGGTGCAAGTGAGGAACAATCTAGAAAGGGGCGTGGCTGGTGGACAAAGATAATACATGGGGAAAGATAAGGAGGAAGGGACTGCACAAAGTGGTGTGATGTAAATTACAAAGATGCGTGAACAGGTGCCAAGAGTGTGAATAAATGAAAACATAAAGCAGGCAGAAACGGAGAGACAGAGACGCGAGGCAGGTGCAGGGCGTGGTGTGAACATATTCAGATGGGCAAGAGGGAAACAGAGAACAAAGATCAAACAGAAACAGAGGACAAAATATAATAATATTATGAACAGGACATGAACATGAGGACTAACAGCTACCATCAGAATATAAGTAAAGACAAAAGGCTACATGGGAACAGAACAGAAAATAATAAGAAAATAAATACAAAAACAAAACTAAACCGGAGCTAACTAAGAAAATAAAGTGATAAAACAAGCTACTGTCATGATTTGGCCCTGATTACGGCTTTGAGCCCATTTCCCCTCTTTTATTCTCTATCTGCCCCAGCTCTATGTTATTTGTTTATTTTCATCATGTGTTTATTGTCTGTTCTATTGTTCATTTTCACTTTGTTTCTTTGATACTTCTGCCACAGTTCAGTTCCATTCTAGTTCTGCCACGTTGTTTTTTCATTGTTCATCATTTAGTTGTCTTCTGTTTATTTTTGCTGTTCTGATTTCTGTTATTTTCTGTTGCACTTTAATATCAGGTTTTGCTTTTGGTTTATTATGTAGTCTTTACTTGTTGATTTTGTCATCTGGTTATCTTTATTGTATTCTTCAGTCATAGTCAGTTCTAGTCTAATTTTGTTCTAGTGTTTATTTTCCA